>NC_056737.1:347881217-348093717 GCF_019279795.1 Protopterus annectens | reverse complement strand
CACTTAGCCCCTGAAAAAAAAAGTAAAGCTGAAGGAAAGCAAACCCACCCATGTGGGGGACTTTGCCCCCCACACCCCCATAACTAAATATACCAACTCTGAGATTGCACGACTGTGGGGGTAAGGGGCAAAGTTCAGCAGGGTGGCCAAGTGGAAAGTCAGTGTTCTGGGACATTGGTGTTGTGTGGTCATCAACCTTTTCTTCTTGGTGATATGAATTTTGGGTAAGTGAAATTTTGGTCTACCAAAGTAGACCTGATGTTAGATATCTACAGGAGCCATGACTCATAACTCTGGTGAGAAATCCAAGTGGAGTTGCAGAGAAAACATATATGACATCCCTGTCCCACATTTGTATTGTCACTGGGAGGACCTTTGTCCTCCTGAAGAGCCATTTCAGGTGCTTGGATGAGTCTGAGGGTACCCTACAGTATGACTCATCTACTGCATGAAGAATATTTACTGCATGTTGCTTTATGCATAATATGATTATGTAGTGGTCTCTCGGTGAAGTTACTCATGCTGTTACTCCAGCTTCCAGCTCTAGTCCCATTATGACTAATGATGACTAGCCACCAGCAGCAGTAGTAAGGGACATCATGTGCCAGGCTCATTCACAGCATGCAGCTGTGCAGGCAAAGAGGCAGTATTTAGTCCACAACTATGGACCATGACATTCTGGTTAGTGTTTATATTATAACAAAAAAAACATAAAGTATAATTGATGCATGTAATGATATCTATGAGTTATGCTGTGTGGTGCAAGGTCTGCTGCCACTGATCATCTGACATTCTCTCTCTCATCTTAAAACATTTTGTTCTTTATTATCTGTTTGAATAATACTCATGTTGTTTTAATGCTGAGTGCTCGCCAGTTCCTGTTCAGTGATGTTGATAGGCATCAAATAGAAAATAATTCACATTTTGTCTGTTTTAATGATTACTTAACTATACAAAAGTAAGGAATACTGACAACTGTAAAATACTTCATGAGATAACACATTGCAGATCTATATAATGCTTTACTTGTATTTGCCATTTCTTCTTATTCTATTGTGTTGTACTCCACATCAGATTAATGTTATAGTGCCATACACAATAAATTCTGACTTCAGAAACTGTCATCATTTTGCAGTGGGGAGGGCGTAGTGGTAGCAGTGTATGTTTATATGGTAGAATTCTCATTTAAGGTGTCATTTTCTTATGATGTATTTCTCCAGAAAATGCTTGCTCATTACTAATCTGATGTTTTAGGTGCCTGCTACCTGTTAGATTGTTAATTAATAAAGCATTGTTTTTGTCAAATGTTCATTGATGGTGTACATACTAGTTTATTTATTTATTTATTATTTATTTTACATTTGTTAACCAGGCTGGTCTAGCTGGATACATATCCGTTTTCAGTAGAGGCCCGAGGAGAAAAGCTCCAATACACAATGGAAGTACATATTTAAATTACAAGATTCAAAGTATTGTTACAAAAAAGAGAATATAGCTTACATATGCAGGAATGAAAATGTACATAGATGTTATATAAGGCAAAAGGACAGACAGGAAGTTATACACAAAACATTGATTTCGTTAATGATACTGGAAAATAGACTGAAATCAGAGATTTTCCTTATTACTAAAAGGAAAGAGAGATTTTAGAGATCTGCAATTAGGGAAATGGGCTAGGGATATGGGACTAGAAGTTATGAGATATGTAGTTAGTCAGGTTCTTGACATGGGCATGTCCATTGTGTGGAGAGATATTCTTTAAGGTTAGATTTGAACTGATTGAGTGAAGTAGTAAGTCTAAGGTTGTTTGGCAGGAGTTCCACTGCTTGCCAATGGAATTGGCGTAAAGGGCATCCCCACCTGAGTTTTTTGCTTTAATGGTTAGGATCTGGATGCTGTTTGATGATCGGAGACTGTTGAGGTTAGTATATGGAGTCAGAATTTTGCACAGTGAGGGAGTTCTATCAGGATGGTTGATTATTTTATAAGCTTCGGTGAGTTGGCTAAGTTTGAGGAGATTTGGCAGTTCCAACCAGCCAAGTTTTTGCAGATTAAGGCAATGATGGGTTCGATAAGGGGAACCTGTAATAAATCTGGCAGTGTGGTTGTAGGCAAGAGAGAGCATGTTAAGTTCACGTTTATTGAGAAAAGAGAGGATCGGGGAAGCATAGAGGAGGGAAGAGAGGAGATGGGTGCGGGCAATAGTTAATTTGGTAGTGGGAGTTATGAAGTCTTTAATTCTGTACATAGATCCTAGTTTTTTGTTAACAGACTTTACTGTTTGGGTAATGTGTATGTCGAATTTGAGCTTATGATCAATAGTGACACCTAGCAGTTTGGTACTGGTGACAGGGGTTATGAGGGTCCCATTATTGGATTTAATATGAAAGGTTATGTTGTTAGTGTTTGGGAGTTCTTTGCCTAGAGGTGAGAAGACGTTGGGGAAGAAAAGTAATAGTTTGGTTTTAGCTGGGTTAAGTAGGAGTTTTAAGTCAGTGAACCATTTTTCAACTAGTGAAAAACAATGTTGTGTGGTCATTTGGAGATTCGAGAGGGAGACGTCGGAGCAGATTAAGGTGGAGTCGTCGGCATATTGTATGCAGGTGAATTTAGGGATGACTGATTGAAGGTCATTTATGAAGATGGAAAACAGAAGTGGGCCCAGTATCGAGCCCTGAGGAACACCTATGGTATTAGGGAGCAGTCCTGATATTCTGTTTTGCCACAGGACAGCTTGTTGCCTACCAGTGAGGTAGGCATTGAACCAGTTTAGTGCTGGAGTGTCCAGACGTAGGGTTTCAAGGATGTTGAGAAGGAATTGATGATTGACCATATCGAATGCTTTTGATAGGTCCAGAAAGAGGGCAGAGGATATGAGTTTGTTATTACGATTGTTGTTGATTGAGTCAACAAAGGAAAGGAGGGCAGTAGTTGTACTATGGTGTGGCGCGAAAACCATGCTGGGCATTGGACAAGAGATTATTAGAGGTCAGATAGTGAAGAAGTTGTTTGTGGATGCATCTTTCCATGATTTTCGCTATCGGGGACAGAATGGCTATTGGTCTATAATTTGGCGTTTCCAGGAGGTACCTCCTTTGTGAAGTGGAATGATATAGGAAGTCTTCCAAATGGAGGGAATGTTCATCTCAGTTATAGTTCTATTTATTAGGATTGATATGGGGTAGGCTATTTCATCAGATGCAATTTGTAAGAATTCCGCAGGAAGGTGGTCAGCCGCTAGGGTGGTTGGTTTGAGTTTTTTTAGGAGGGAGCGTACATAGGAGGAAGAGACTGGCTTTAAATTGAAGGGGGTAGGGGTGTCAAGATGCAGTTTAGCAGCAGGTGGGGAAGTGGAGGTAAGGTGACTGGCTAGGGTTTGGATAGTCTCAGTGAAGAAGGAGTTAAAGGTGTTGGCTACTTCTTCTTGGCCTTTCTCTAACAGTTTCTCAGGGGTTGGGGTGGAAGTTTTGCCTGGGTGCAGAAGGTTGTTAAAACCTGCCCAGAATTTCTTTGGGTTGTTCTGGTGTTTTTGCTGGAGGCTGCAGAAATATTGTTTTTTGTCTTGGGTAATGGCAGTTTTAGTGGTGTTTCTTAGTTGTTGAAATTTATAACGGTCTTTGGGGGTTTTTGTGGCTCTCCATTTGTCCCAGGCTTGGTCACAAAGTTTGATTTTGGATTTAGTATCCCTAGTGAGCCAAGGTGCTATGCGAGTTTTGGTTCTAATTTGTCTATGTGGAGCATGTGAGTCAAGTATCTTAAGGAACGTGTCATTGAAGTGGGACACACTCTCTTCTAGTGAAAGAGTCTTTAATATGGTCCAGTTGCAGGATTTCAGGTCGGCAAGAAATAATTGAGGGACAAATTTTTTTTTGTTTCTGATTAGTCTATATAGGGGGGTGTTAGAAGTTGGGCATTTATGTTTAATGATATAAGTTATTAGGTGATCGCTGAGGTCACAGGGAAGGGTACCAGTGGTGTAGTTATTAGAGTCTCTATTAGTAAGGATCCAGTCAATAATACTTTCTTTTGAAGTGAGTTGCCTATTCTGGTTGGGGATAGGATATTTTGGGAAAAACCATGTAGGTTAATAGGTTGTGGAGTTATATGGGTAGAAAAGAGAGACCAGTCAATGTTGACGTCTCCAAGAACTATGGTTTCTTGTGGGTAGTTGATGGCTAGCCAGCTCAGGGATTGCTCCAGGTTTTCTGTGTTCTTCCCTGGTGGGATATAGGTTACAATAAGGTTGATGCGTTTTTGAGTGTTTAGGCAGACCTGTAGGGCTATAATTTCTAGGTTTGAGATCTTAGGAGGTTGTACTTGGTTCTTCAGGATGTTCAGTTTATTTTTAAACATAATAGCTATTCCTCCACCTTTTTCTTTGCACGATCAGCCCTGAGAATATTGTACCCGGGTGGGAGGATCTCTTCATTCTTAGTAGTGGGTTTTAGCCATGTTTCGTTAGACACATGATGTCAGGGAATGAGTAGCTATGATGGCGTGAAGGTTGTGAATTTTGTTGTTAATGCTTCTTAGGTTCAGGTGTAGTATTAGAAGGGAGTCAGTAGATTTTCGGGTTAAATTATGGGGATTAGAAATTGGCATAGTGGTCGGACCTGGGTTTGGGTGAATATCTCCGTCGATGTTAATACAATTTTTCAAGTAAACTAAAAATCTTTGTAATTTAAATAGGATTTTGAGATTAGTTTTGTTATGTGGAATTTTAGGGTGTTGAAGTGTGGGGAAACTAGTTTTACAGTAGGGATGAAATGCATGTATATATATATATATATATATATATATATATATATATATTTATATATATAGGCAACCTCCCCACTACCACAATCCCCATTTCAACTAAACAGAAAGTGGTGCCAGTAAAGCTAATTCAAAGTAGTTTAAAAACAAATGAGTCACACACATCTCCTACAGATAAGCTAGGTGATGGTGCAATTGATTTGAAGGAGGGGCTACCATGAGAGCCCCAAGGTGAGTTAGTTCAGTCTTGTGACCTACTTGATGCAGGTGATCCTGTTGTCACTGACCTGACTGTACTGCATGACCATGATTGTAACTGCAAATGTGAGGTTCTGCTAGGTGTAGATGACCATTAACATGACCTGTGTGAAATATGTTCTAATTTTTCGCTTTGACTACTGACAATGTCTTGAAAAATAGCAGTATCATGTGATCTCTCCTACATGTCCTGACAGTACCACATCCACTGTCCCTGGCAGGACTGAATTCAGCTTAAATGTAGTATGTCCTAAACAGTGTATGAATGGAGGTGGCTAGTGATGCTTGATGTGCCACCGTACTGTGCGTCAATGTGACTATAGCAATATCCTTGTTCTCTGCCATTTTGAAGTAGTGCCAGACATCATCACAAATACCCTAGAGAACTCTGACTATTTCTAGCTGACTCTCTATGGCAGTGGTCTGAGCCCCAACAATGCCACAGCACATTTCTTGATAAGCATTCAGTTCTTTATGTGTTTCCTGGGGTATTTGAAAGAAATGTTGGTGCCTGGCTCCCCTTGTAAAGGTGTAACTGTGGATTTTGTGACCTCTGAATATCTGCCATCATACTCAAAATGTTCCTTTCAGTTTGGAGATATTGTTATAGAGGTGCAGCTGTGTTAATCTGGTACAACCATGACTGCTAAGTATACTTGAGCTTGCCTTTGACTTGCACTGTCATTTTCTACAGAGTTAATGAGATGTTGTGAGGTGAGAGAACCTGCCATTAAACTTGGAGACTCTCTTCCGCTTCCCTTAGGCTGCCTCATACATATAACTATGTTATCCTCTGCAGAAGCAGCAGTGGCAACACCCATTCTGCTCTGACATCATCCATATTTTTTGGTACAGTTGACCTGCTTGTTTCTGATGCTGAGTGTGTAAAAATATAAGAAAACATTATTATTATTACTATTATTATTATTATTATTATTATTATTATTATTATTAATAATAATAATAATAATAATAAAACATGTATGCTTAAAAGGGGTGAGTAGGACACTTGCCATGCACATTTCCTTCATTTTCATTATTTTCTGATGTGCATGTCTCACCTAATAATAATGAATTGTATAGTTTAATTGCATCATTCCTTGTCAGCATTCAATTATCACAATATAACTGTGTGCTACTGATTTTAAATCAATCTTCATGAGCAGATAAGTGTTACTGCTGCAGACTTTGCTAGCATGGAGCAGTGTTCACACCACCTCTAATTTTTCCTGTTGTATTATCTTCTGTGTCATAGTAATCCCCAAAGATAGACAGAAGGTAAATTGCATTCTGTCTGGCCTTGCTTCAAACATGTGCTACCATATCATTTTTAATCCTTTATTCTCTGTCAGTACTGCATGTAAAAAAAGAAAAAAGAAAAACAGGCTACAGTCAGACATTGTGACATTAATGTTTGGATAACATCACCTCTTAATGTACAAAGCACTGACCAGCTATTCTCAACACCCACACCTGTTATTTAACACAAGCCAATATAATTGCCTAATAGGTATCACAATATATCCATGCCAAAGTGTAATCTGTATTAACTACAGTTCATTCAATCACGTTTGTCACCAAAAAAGCATCCCTGCCCTATCTGTCACTGTCTCTGTTATGTACTGCTAATGCTGTCCTTTTTTCCTCATTGTCACAACCACATCAGATTCATCACACATTATTGTTCATGTCCTTAGCACAATAAAAACTCTATAGTAAGTTACTGCACTTACATCCATGTATGCATAGTCAGTAAATTACACTTCTGTAGTGATCAGCTTCTGTCATCATTAATTAATTCCATTGCTGCTGTTGTGAAATGCAACTTCAAAATAATAGAAATTTACCAGTCAGTGCTATTATAACATGCACAACATACATCTAAGTTCATTGCAAATGAACCTTGCATCACTATTGAAATCATTTTTAAGTGCTTCTTATAAACAGTAATGTTTTTAAAAATGTTTCCTTACTTCAATATATCTGCAGTAGCCTAATACATTTGCTGCCTATTTCTGCTATTTGTGAATAAATATGACAATACTCAACTTATTGGTGAAAATTCAGGGCCATTTACGTGTGTTATATGCAAATTAGGCTAATTTATATACATCTCTATGAACCATAGTAATATGTAAACATGTCCCAAGGTATATTGTCAAATTTCATCATTTTAACGATTGTTAATGCACGTCCAATGTTGTTTGAACCTCATTCAAAATTACACGGGCGCATTGCAGACAGTTCTGGAATCTGCATCACTCTGGAGCTATCCAAAGCTTTCCATGGGAACAAGCAAATGGACTAGACAAGATAAGAATGTAGCTAATCAAAAAAAAAAAAAAAAAAAAAAAAAAAAGGAATAGTCTGAATGTCAGGTTTGCAACAATATGAAACTTAATCCCTCTTCATCCAACCCTAGCAACTCAAACAAATCATAAATTCATAAAACTGAAAAATCAACATACATATTGACATTTTTCCCACACCCCCCAAAAAATGAAAATTTCTGCTGTATTACATGACACGTACTGCTCTTAAGGTACAAAACAAATAACTTTTATCAATAAGCATTATAAATGCCACTTACTAATAAGCAACCTAATATTGCAGCAACAGCAAATCTGTACCAGGAATCAAAGCAAATGTGCCACTAAAATTCCACCACACAGTTTCTCGGAGGAACACAAATCGATTTTTAATTAATAAATAATGTTAATTGTTTTCATCCTTAACATATAACAGGACTTCTTCAGAATAAAAGAACCAAGCAATAAATCCATATAGTGACAAGACATCATGTGATAAGTCAAAATAAAAAATAAATAAACTGAAAAAAAACACAGCTTAAAAGTCATTCTCATGAAAGTCAGTGATGTTAAAAACAAGCAAAAACTAGTATAAAAAAGCATGCAACAAAGTACAACAATCTAATATAACCCTATGCAAATAACATTAAATTTCAAGTTTAAAAACCATTAATCAAATGCATTTGATCAACAAGTTCACTTGGTAGAATGGGTGAAATAAATCACATCTCATAATTGTTAAAGCTTGGCAGCCCAGAGTTTTATAAAACAATATTGAATATGTTCTCATTTAACCTCAGGGCTATTGAAGCAGTTAATTGTAAACAGCCACTGTAATTTGCTTGGTTCTTTGTGCTGACAAAGTTCTGTTATATGTTAAGGATAAAAGTACTTAATGTTCATTTATTTATTAAAATTTTTTTGTGCTCCTTGAAGAAACTGTTTGATAAAATTTTGCAGCATTTTTTTGCTTTGATTCTTGGAACTTCTTAATCATATAGTAACGTTTTTATGATCCATGGAAAGGAAAGGTAAATGTTTTCCTTTAAGAAAAATCAGTATGTGACAAAGCACCAAACTTGTCACTAGTATCAATAGCTGTTGTAATGACCATGCTAGCAAAAAGGGGTTGGTGAAGGTAATGTCACACCGTACAGGGAGTGGTTCTGACCCTGATTAACACATCTCTGACCATCCTGTCCTTATTCTTGTTCTGGTTCTTTGAAAAATGGCAACTCCTGTGAAGGTACAAGGCTTTGCTCCTAGCTTGTCTGATAAGGAGACCTTGGTAATGTTTTACCTTTTGCATGATTAATACCTGGAGAAGATCAAGGCATGCACAAGAAATACCACCTGGAAAAGATTGATATCTAGCAGAGGATGGGTGACCACATATCAGCACTGACAGGTATGACTCGCTCTGACTAGCTGTGCTGTCACATGCATGAAGATTTGCAAAAGGGTGTGTCTGACCAGCTGGCCAAGTGGGTAGACCAAGGTGTTGGGAGAGAAGGCTAAAGTGTTATAGTAAGTAAAATAAAATGTTTGATTTCTTAACTGAGTCAGATTATAAAGTTTGCATAAATACAGGTATTTGCAAAGACAGGTCAATGTACCTGAAAATATTACTCGTATTGCTGTTATGAAATGAACAGGAAATTATGAGCATATTTGTAATCATGCATGCATCTTTTGAACAAACATATGTTCATAGGAAGTTACTAGGCTAGCGGCCCTAGTGCCTTTACAAGTCTAGCCATGATAATCCCAAGTATCTCCATTTGTTCTTTTTAGGTAGTACACAGAACAAATTTATGAACAGATGGAATCTGTGATCAGCACCAGTTACCCCTGTCCATGATGGACATGGGTGCCACCCCACTGTTGAATTTGAGGTCTCCCATTCAACTATGTTGTGTTTAAATAGAGTCAGTGAGGAGCTCTGTTTTATGTGAATAGGAAGTCTATTCCAGAGAAGTGGAAGTCTCTGGGAGACCTATTTATTTCTCTAGCATGTTCTGTTAATGTTACAAGCAAGGATGAGATCCCAAGAGCAAGTGACTCTTGTGTCATTTGACTTATGGATGTGCAGCATTTCAATTAAGGCAGGGTTGGATATTGCCCTATAGGCCAGGCACAAGTCACCCCTAAGCAGCCTGTAAGATAGAGAGTAAAGTGACAGAGCTTTCAGCCTGTCCATGTAGGTCATGGTTTGGAGTCCCTGTATTATTTAATGAGAAGCCTCTGAGTTCTCTGCAGCTTCTGCAGGTGTCTGGTGAGATACATGCAAAAGAGTGAATTATACTCTGTTAGTGGTTTGATGAAGATCAAGTACAACTGAGTTATAACATTCCTTGACCTGGATGTTATGCCCTTGCTTATCAGGTGTGCAGAAGGCTTTCTTTGCCAATGCGCAAACTTGCTGGTTAAAGTTCTGATTGCTATCAACCTGTGCTCTCAAGTCTCACACCAATGGGATGGAACTCGGGGGGGGGGGGTGCTGTCAATATTGTAATTTGCAGGGAATTCCATTTTGCCAAAGGGAATAATAATACATTTTTTGCATTTAGTTTTAGACCATGGCTTTGGCACCAATCATTTGTTTGTGTTAACCCTTCTTGTTATATGTTGACATCATTGGAGAACTCAGTGATTGCTCCCGGTATGCAATTATCTGTGAACTAGGTGTGCCAAAGAACATCTACTTTGGCCTGGACTTCTGAGAAATACATGCCAGACAGTAAGGGCCCAGCACAGACCCCTGTGGTACCCCACTGGTGATGAGTCTACTGGTGGAGGTGGAGTCACAGAGTATGTTTTGTCAGTGAGCCAATTGGCTACCCATCTATTAATGTAAGGGTTAATCCCTATATGGGAAAGTTTTTCAATGATGCCAGAGTGGGGAATTGTGTCAAAAGCCTTGGCAAGGACATGATAGGCAGTGTGGACTGTCTTACCTTCATCCATGGCTTTGGTGACATTCTCAAAGTTCACCAGGTTTAATAAGTATGATCTACCCTTAACAAAGCCAAACTGGGTTGGATCCAGCATTTGGACATCACCTTGTTGATAAGGTCCATGCTAATTCTTTTCATGGCCTTGCAGGTGAGGCTGGTTAGACTTATGGGTCTGTAGTTCCAAGGGTCAGTTGATGGCCCCCTTTGTGCAAGGAGTTTACTGTTATGTTCTCCATTCTGCAGGAACATAGCCAGTTTTCAAGGTACGGTTAAAGAGAATGTCAAGTGAGCTCACTAGGTCTTGTTTTAGATTGTTTAGTAAACAACATGGGATATTATCTGGTCCCATTGCAGCCATGTGTTTGGCCATGGTGAGTGCAGAGATAACCTGTTCTATAGGGATACTAGGCAGAGGGCTGGTGTCAGGTATGCTTTGTGATATGGTAGGTGGGGGATGGAGGGGGTGAAGTGTGCACTAAATCTGTGAGCTAGCAGGTTGGTGATATCTTCCGCTGTAGTATGAGTGATCCCATCTACAAACAGTTCAGCACATAGCTGGGTATTCCCTTTCAGACAGTGGATGTAGTTAAAGAATGCCTTATGATTAACCTTGAGTATGGATGTGATTTTAGTTTTTCAATTTGCTTTAGAAAACTATAGAAGATTTATGATTTTCTTGTTTAAGCTTAGCAGAGAACTCTTCCTTTGCATAGTGATATCCTTCTTGCTTTTGGACAACAGTTTCTTCCTCTTGTTATATAATCTGTTTGTACTTGAAGTCTACCACGGTGGCTTGTTTTTATGGAAAGACTTGATTTTGATCCAGTCAGGTACAGTAGAGTTTACACAGTCACTTAAGTGTTTGTGCAGGGCATTTGTGTACACTTCTACATAGTCATCATTGATGTCTGTGATTATAGGTGGTATGAAGCTTTTTATACCATCACTTAGTAGGCTGTCATTAGCTTTGATAAAGTTTTTAAAATTTATGTTCATGTGAGGGTGTCAGTTCCAATACTTACTTCAAATGAGACTGATTTGTGGTCTGACCTAACTAAATAGGGCATAACCCATGGGGAAGAACAGTGACCCCACTTGTGAGTGAGTACTATGTCCAGAACATTAGAGCCCCTAGTAGGGAGTGCAGACTTTCTGTTCCAGAGCTTGTGTGTTAAAGTGTAGGAAACTCTGGGTGAGCATGTTTTTGATTGTGTATATCTCCCAGACTATGGAAAGATAATTGAAATCTCCCATGACTAAGATGTTGAGCTGTATGGTGAGGGATTCTGGTAAGTCATGGTAGGTGGTGTGCTTATCCTGGTTCATGGTGGGGAATTTACAGCTAGTTATATTGTGGTACAGTACTTTCCCAGTAGTTAATAGACATGGAGTAGTTCAAGAGAGTCATGCTATCTAACCAGTCTTAAAGTGTATTTGGTTTTAATGAAGATGAATACACCTCCAGCTTTGGTTCCTACACACTCATTTTGAGCCCTGAACATGTGGAATACATTGTAGCCTTGCACTATAGGTGTGATTTCAGCAGCCTTGAGCCATGTCTCTATAACTGCAAAGATGTCAGCATCCTCTAAAGTGTGAAGTGCTTACAGGGAGTGCAATTTTGTGTTTAAACTCCTGCATTAAGCAGCATGACCCTGAGTTTGTCTCAATTAGATTTTATTATGTTGGAAAATTTGTTGTTTTGATATTGCCTAAAAAAGCAATATGGCGAGGCAAGGGCCTTTGCCAGGAATATCAGTACTTTCTTAACAGATTTTAATAATGTATACAAATAATGTCACACAAGTGTATTAAAATAATAATCTATGTATGTAACTCTGTAAATCATGTACTAACTTACAGGTGCTAGTAATGCTGACTGGATCTATGAAATCATGAAATAAAAATTGCAATTACACATTTATATTTTATTACCATATCAAGAAAAGAGATCTAATGGTTACATTAGATGAAGTCAGTTTTGTGTAGGCCAGAGAAATATAAGTAAAACATTTGCTTAACACAGTTGTTTCTTCCAAAAGTCCCCCGGATTCACTATGCCCTGCACGGCATGCAGAATTAGTGCAGGAGCTCTAGTAGGCAGTATGTCTGCCATGCGATCCAGGAGTAGCCTGCAGGGGCATGCACGAGAGCTCCCGCACTAATCCTGCAAGGACTAAGCCCTTGTATGCAAATCACCCCATTTGCAGGAGAAATCCATGCAAATGAGGTGATTTTGCAATCCAAGAATCTTGCAACCATCCTTGCAGGAATAGTGCAATCTGCAGAAATGTACTCGGTTAGTAACTGAGTACAAAATCCAAAACGGAGCTGTGACAGCTCCAAATAAAGGCTGCATATCATTGAGGAAGCATGCCAATGGCCAAGTATAAAACCATTGTCATTGCAAACAAAACAAAAAATAAAAAAATTAACTTTTAATTTTTTTTAGCCAATCTCGACTGTTTAAGCGTAGGGCAGTGGCATGCAAATGGCATCGGGGGGTGGGGGGGATAACATAATAAACCTAAATTAAGCATTCAAACTAAAACCAGTATTCTGCAATGCAAGTCAATGGCAGGCAGAAGACAACATGGCCAGTGAGTAGTGGTTACTAAGGAAGGAGGCTCAGTGTGAGACATGTAACTATGCATCAGTGGGCAATCCTATGCAAATGAGGGGAATGATAGTAAATCCCAGTTTTCCCCAGCATGTGGGTCAGGTCCCAACTTTCTAAGACCAGGAATAGCTTGATGCAAGCCTAGGAGTTAGGTGACATCATGGGGGGGGGGGTGTCAGGCATACTGTAAGTGGATTGGAGCCCTGTGGCTCAGGTTTGATCCTAGCTTAACACAGCTAAGCTGGGGGTATGTCTAAACCTGCCTAGCACTCTTTACTAAGACTAATTGGGTGTGCACACCGTGCACTGTGTTTTACAGGAAGAAAAAATAAGTTAAATAAGGAAATAGCAGCAGTGTGCACATTTGAGCACTGTGTTTGTGAGGCATGCACATGGGCTAAAACAGGAAGGCAAAACAGCAGTAGGAAGGTAATCAAGGAGAACTAGATTAGCTGGCAATTGAAATGTATCAGAATCAGCCAATTACACAGGCAACAGATCAGCCCAGCACAGAACACCACTATAAACTAAGCAAACACCTTCCCCTCTATTTTTTCCCCTCACTCTACACCACCAGTGTAAACAAGCAGGGAACGTTTAACACTCACAGCAGAAAATGATAGGGGCTGCAATAGCTATCATACAACTTGTGGAAGAGGCTGAGGGTGGTGAGGCTGAGAATTCTGTCGACCAATCCACAGTGAGGAGATGGAAAAGAGTGTACAGACCCAGGGTAACCTACCAGGGGCTACATGATCTGGAGGTAGTGGAGTGCTATAGGGTGGACAGGGACCTCCTACAGCAAATTGTTGAGCTGTGCTGGCCACGCCTCACACACATAACTAACAGAGGGGAACCCATCCCAGTGGATACCAAGGTATGTGTAGGCTTAAGAATACTAGCTACAGGTACCTTTCAAAGGCCAACTGGGGATATGATGAGGATTTCACAGGCATCAGCATCCATGGTACTCCACCAGTTCATGGATGCCATATCAACACATGTCGGTGAGCACATTTCTTTCCCCAACACCCGAAAGGCGTTGGCCAGCAATATGCAACTGTTCCACCAAATCTCAGAAAACCCTGAGGTAGTGGATGCTATAGACTGCACGCACATATGCATCAAAGCACCACCCAGTGAGCGGGGTAGGGTCTACATAACCCGCAAGGGCTTCCCCTCCATCAACTGCCAGGTCATGTGCGATGCCCAGGGCATTATAATGAATGTGTGTACTGGCTGCCCTGGAAGCTATCACGATTCCCACATCTGGCATTGGACGCAGCTGTACCAGAGATTTGCCAATGGAGACATCCCTCACGGTCACCTAGTGGGGGATGCTGGATACACACTGGAGCTGTGGCTGATGACACCCATCAGAAATGCACACACACCCGGACAAAAACTCCATAATAAGGCACACGCACAGACCAGAATTATAGTAGAGCATGTTTTTGGGATGCTCAAGTCACAGTTCTGGTGTCTGGACACATCCAGTGGAGCCTTGCAGTACTCACTAGCTACATGTACCCAAATCATTCTTGTATGTGCCATGCTACACAATATGATCCTGTGGAAAAATCTGCAGAAGGAACAGCAGGGAGCAGGGCCACACAGCCCCCCCCCCCACAATTGCCAAGGCCTGCACAGACACAGAGTGACTCGGAGGAGGAACGACCTGAGCCTGCCCCAGTAGGCAGAAGGAAGCATACCCAGTATGCAATGGCCTTGGCAAAGAGGCAATGCATAGCACATACACTGACACAGGAGGGACCCAGGGAATAACACCTCTCTCCGACTCTCACATACAGTAAAAGGGATGCCAAACATTATACTTCCTGTGCCTAACCATTTGTAGGGAGTGTACTATGTGCATCCGACATAGGCAGCCCTGCAGAACCACCCTCAATACTGGGACACCCACAAGGTAAGTGACTCACACGTGCCAGTCAGGGGGTTCCCATAACCAACAACAGTCACAGCCAGCAGGACAGGTGTAGACAAACACAAACAAAGGCTGTGCTATGGCCTTTGAATGAGGCCTATGGGTAACCTCCCCCCAGGCCTACACAAACAGACTACAGCAGGTCAGGCAGTGGGATGTCAGTTCTGAAGGGTAGGACATCAGAAAATAATATGCAGGTAATTAAAAGCTAAGATCTGTAGTACACTGGATGCCTCTAGCCAGCACAATAGGTAAAACTACAGACTGAAATGGAGTACCCGACATACCAGTACAGTCCTAGCAAATGTGTGCAAGTGTCAGTAGTGCACCCCCTTCCTATGTAGAAATATAGTAACAGTCATATGTGCCCCCCCCAATCCTGTGTAGAACTGTAGAAATAGTCAGGTGTGCTCCCCATCCTATATAGAAATATAGTAACAGTCAGTTGTGCCCCCCAATCCTGTGTAGAAATGTAGAAATAGTCAGGTGTGCCCCCCCATCCTACGTAGAAATATAGTAACAGTCAGGTGTACCCCCCCCCACTATGCAGAAATGTAGTAACAGTCAATGAGAAAAGATTGATGGATACCCTGCAAAGACAGCATGCTACCTGTCGGTGTACAACACAAAGGTCAGCATTGCAGTATAAACTACCTGGTCTCAATCCACAAATGCAATACAGATGGCCAAACTGGGCATGCTCTCACACTTAGAGAAATGAAGGCAATGTCAGTCAACAACATACTGAAAGGTCATACTGGGCATGCTCACACACAAACACATGAAGGCCATGTCTGCAAACACCAGTGGACCAGACATATATGGCAGTTGCAGTTGTTAGTGCAGACACTCATCAGTATACACCACTCATGCCTTGCACACAGTGGATAGGAATACAGGCATATATGTAAGGACAACACACTATAATAAGCCAAAGGTAGACGGACATAGATGTGTGGATGAGGGTGACTGTGACAAGAAGCCATCCAGGCCTGTCCCATCTAGCACACAACCAAAGGGCCCCAAGCACATGAGGTGCAGATGTCACTCACTGCAGATACTAGCCACCAATATCTGTCAACATGACAGATTATGTGGTACATGTGCCAGTTGTGCAACATGACTGTACAAGGAAGTAGTCATCTAGCAGCTGTATACACATACCTGTGAAATATGACCATGTGTGTGCCCACATGTGGTGTGTCAACCCCTAGATGAATGGGTTATAGCCCATGCACACACACTGCCCTCCCCATAGCCCTACTATGACAAGCCTGCTGAGGTCATCCAATGTGAAATACACCTTTGGGAGAGCTGTAGCCCAGTAATCTCTGTGACGCATCCCAAAACTGTGTACTTCTGTAGTGTAATAAACTAGTTAGGTAGGAGTTCTAATCCCAGACTTGGTGCGTGTTTGTGTGTGTGTGTGTGTGTGTGTGTGTGTGTGTGTGTGTGTGTGTGTGTGTGTGTGTGTGTGTCTGTCTGTCTGTCATTGACTGTGTAGAGAGCAATGTTTTTAGGGTACTCACACTACCAATGATTCAAATGCTCAACTTTGGCAAGGCTGCTGATGTCATCCACTTAGAAATACACCTCTGGGAAGGGTGCAGCCCAATAATCTCCATAGTGCATCATATGAATACGTACTGCTATAGTGTGATAAAGTAGTTAGGTAGGTGTTCTAATCCCAGACATGGCAAGTGTGTGTGTGTGTGTGTGTGTGTGTGTGTGTGTGTGTGTGTGTGTGTGTGTGTGTGTGTGTGTGTGTGTGTGTGTGTGTGTGTCTGTGTGTGTGTGTGTGCCTGTTTGTGTAGAGAGCAATGCGTTTTGGGGTACTCACACTCCTTAAAATTCATATACTCAACTTTGGCAAGGCTGCTGATGTCATCCATCTAGGAAATGCACCTCTGGGAAGGTTGTAGCCCAGTAATCTCCATAACATGTCCTGTAACTGCATACCACTTTAGTGTGATAAAGTAGATAGGTAGGTGTTCTACTCCCAGACATGACAAGTGTCTGTCTGTCTGTGTAAAGAGCAATGCGTTTTAGGGTACTCACACTCCATGCAATTCATATGCTCAACTTTGGCAAGGCTGCTGATGTCACCCACCTAGAAATGCACCTCTGGGAAAGTTGTAGCCCAGTAATCTCCGTAGCGCATGTCATAACTACATACTGCTGTAGTGTGATTTAGAATGGTAGAAGGGTTCCATCCACACCCATGGCAGTTCTGGATGTTTTGTGTGTGTTTCAGTGTCTGTGTATGGAGAGATATAGTATAAGCTAGTCACATTCACTAAAATTCAAATGTCCTACTTTGGCAATCCTGTTGATGCCATCCAATGTGATATACACCTTTGAGGAAGGTGTACTCCAGTAGTCTCCATGGTGCGTACTATAACTGCATAGTGCTGTAGTGTAATAATCTAGTTAGCTAGGGGTTCTATTCCCAGATATGATAGGTGTGTGTGTGTGTGTGTGTGTGTGTGTGTGTGTGTGTGTGTGTGTGTATTTGTAACTTGTATTCCGTGTGGAGGTGGTTGTGAGTGTATGACAACTGTGGCCAATGTGGAGTGGCTTTTGCATAATTCTTATATGGTGACCCTACTATATATTGCAATGTCCACTGTACAGGGATAACAGATGTGAAATAGCTGGGAGGCTGGGGTGCAAAGTCATACCCATACATGAGACATCAAGGCCAGGCAATCACAGTTAGCAATCCCAGTATTATCCAGAACACACTCTCAACCCATGTCTCATGCACACACACATGCCTAGGCAACAGCCAATACGTGGATAATACACTGCATATTGGCCACTGATAGTAACTATGGAGTGATAGCAGTGGGCTACAGAGGGTATGGCACCCAGCCCATCTGTCCTATATGCACTTATATGCAGACAGTGCACCTCCCCCATGTTCCCCAATGGACACCTGCAACACGTGGTGCTATCACATGTGACCCACAAAGGAGTAAAAAATGAGCAGCACACAAGAAACAAGCTCAAGATAAATTGCTTAAAGGATTACTGCACAGGTTATGGACCACACATGATAAATTGGCATTCTGTTTAGTTTACTGATAAAGCCTGCAAAGATGACTGCAAGTCTCCAACAAATGTAGTGAGCTTGTGAAAATACTATAATCATGTCCTTTATTACAAATGCTGTCATATGCATTTCAGTACCTAAGGCTTATTTGTTATCTAGTTATGTAAATATTCTGTGCATGGCAACAACAAAAAGGCTTTCAATGTTGGTAATTCTTTAACAGTATGCTTATAAAAGCTTACTTGCATCTTACAGTCACAGACAAGCTTACCTAATGGTCATTAAAGCATTGCTACTTAAACACAGAGCAACAGACAGTGCAACAACATGCATTTTCTGAATAATAAGCATAAATCAACAATATAAAAATATGACAGAAAAAAAGAACATTCTGCAAAATCAAGGACAAGTAAAAAGCCACTGTAATACTTGTGTCTACCTTAGATGGGGGGATACTCTGCAAAATTACACTGTATAACTGCTCCTTACCTTGCTTGGACACATCGAGAGTCACTACATGGGGGGGTGGGTTGCAACAAGCATGTCCCAATTTGAAATGTCTGGCTGACAGTGATGGTCCTGACACATCTATCATACCTCTCAACCTCAAAGCAAGAAATCTGGACAAAGTCATAAATAGAAGTGGGACAAAGGCCCAAAAATAAGAACAATTTTTAAACATTGCTCTTATAAACTTAGAAATATAATAGAATAGTAGATCTTGCATTAGTATGAATTTTCTAAAGGGTATGAAATCTGAAACTCAAATGTCTGTCATTATTTTCTAACTTCACTCTTTAATGATTTGCCACTAATTTGCCAGAAAACCACAATTTTTTGAAAAATGGACCAAAAATATGATGTAAAATATATAATAGCCACACAATACAACTAGGAACTTGTCAAAGAAGGGACACTTTTTAATGTTAGTACTGTTAAGTTGAGCAGCTGACAAAATAAGAGAATCTACACGCATTTCTGAAATAAAAGTAATCTATAACTCTGATCATTGCAATTATTTCTTAAATGTAAACCCTCCATATTTTCTTCCAAAATTGCCATTTTGTGGAGGGAATATTAGGGGGATAGCAACATTGTGAGCCAAAGTCGGGTAGAGTTGAGAGGTTTGGATATACCTAATTCTATAAAGCAATTTATTTGCATGTACATCTCAAGCTCTTAACGCAGGAAATCTGGACAAAGCGAAATATATTGGGGGAACATACAGACAGTTCTAAAAATTGCTGTTGTATAAACTTAGTTGATAGAATAACAGGTCTTGCTTTAGCATGCATTTTTCTGAAGGGTATGAAGTCTGAAACTCAATGTCTGTCATTATTTAGTGACTTAATTCCTAAAAGATTTTCCAGAAAACCACACATTTTATGAGGAACAAACCAAAAATAAGAAGCAAAAATCTATTCATTCTGTGAAAAGCTGGACAGTTGAGAGGTATAGTACAGCCGGGGCTGTCTTTGAGTTTGCCGCCTTTCCCTCCTCACAAAATCATGGTCGAATGGGGCCTCCCCTATGCAGCCATTCCAATGTCCCATTACTTAGCTATTTCACCCCATTTACCATAAACACTGTAATGTGCATACTGTTTTACTCCTATGATGATTTGGATTTCATTTAAAAGTTTTATTTTACATTTTACAGCACAAACACTATTAGATAGCTGCTAAACAAAGCAATGCAGTCTCACAATGAAAATAGACTTAGCATTAAAACTTATCTGGCCTTGAAACTCACATTCATTGAAACAGCATTGAAATCCACATTCTAAGAAAATACATCTGTCCAGTGGCAGATAAAGATTAACTTTGGGCTGTTTTCAAATCACAGGCCCCTTGCACACAGAACATACATGTGTTCTTTGATACACCTTCCTGATTGTATTAAATTATATTCCTTATATAATACAGTACAGTTGTTAGAGGGTGTTTTAAATTTATTGTTTTGAATATTTTTCCAGTAAACAATGAAACAAAATGCATGCACCAATCATGACAAAACAGCCCAATTCAGAACATTTCCATCATAAAAGTCTACTCAAACTTCTACAATCCACCAGTATCAGTAAATATGCACAATTTCTGCAGAAGTAAAAGTCACTTAAATAATTCCACATTAAAGGGATCTGAAACTAATGAAGAGGTTGCTGCTAACAAACGGCTTTATATTTCATTGTTTCATCTACAAATAAAGTGCCTATTGCCCTTGAGGAATAAATTGCCCATGTTAGATTAAAAAAAATGATAACCTAGTAATATTGCAATAGGGAATGGATGGCAAACTGATAACAGGTTGATAGTTACTAGGTATCTCCACCAAAGAAGACATTATCAGGACTGCAGCATCCACCCCCTTTAAAAGTACAACACCGTACAGTATCAACAATGCATCTAAATACTGTGGGAGTAGAACCCACAGCTTTCTAAATCAAAAGCAAATACACTACCTACTTTGCTATTACAAATGCAAGCAGACGCAGCATAAGCATCACTAAACTTCTCTTCCCCTGAAGTTCTTAGCTCCTTGTAAAATCCACTCGACACTCAATTCTATCTCTCAACTTTGCAGCACATGAACACAAGAAATCTGGAAAAATATAAACTATCTGTAGTTTTTATAACTTATTTTGCTTACTTCTACACAAAAAAGGCCATATACAGACATACAGCATAAACACATAAACACACAAATAGATCTTCTATATTTCATAATTAACTTCCCTGCAGGCTTCATAAACAGAAAAACAAAGTTTCCTCTCTGCTGACCACAATCTCCTTTTAAGAGTCACAAAAAAATATTTTTCAATATGTTACTGCAACAAAACAAGTGAAAAAGAAGAAAGCAATGTCTGTATGGTAATGTCTTTTGGCTTTTCCTAGTTAGGGGTCGCCACAGCGGAACTCCGGTCCGCTAATGATTGGCAGTGGATTTTTTACGGTGCCGAGTTGCCAGCCCGACTCCCAACCTTCAAGGAAGGCACACCCATTCACACACACACCTACCTGCATGTCTTTAACATCACTCAACCGTGGGAAGGACATGCAGACTCCACACAGAAGGCGCTCCATCCGAGAATCGAATGGGAGAACTTCTTGCTGTAAGGCAACAACACTAACCACTGCACCAAGTCTGTATACAAGCAAAAAAAAAAAAATAAAATAAAATAAAATAATAAAGCAGATTTACTAGATTTACTCAAAAATAAGTCTGTTATGGCATCTTTCTAGGGACACATATTTATAATGATCTAAATAGCTATAATATTAACTTTAAATCAACACATTCTCCCAGGCTATCAGTCAGCATTAATAGAGTTGTAGCCTACATTGATTACGGTTGGGTTCTCTTATGAATGATCATGAACACAATCAGAGATTTACTTTTGCCAAAATGTACTTAAAATTCTGCATTTATTTCCTCCAGCTTGTGATTTGTATATATGCATACACAAATATCTATCTATCTATCTATCTATCTATCTATCTATCTATCTATCTATCTATCTATCTATCTTCTTTAGGTTTACCAGTTTTAGTAACTTTAATAAATATTTCTAAATGTTACATTAACTTTCAATTGTTGCAGCATCATCATTATACATATATCTCTACTGTGTTTGCTTTAACTATGAGTCAGGAAATTAGCTCTACCTTCCTCAAGTTTTAAACTCCTTTTTCCTAAGAACAATAAATCTGAGACCAACTAGATTGCAGTTATAGGAGCCAGTATATCATTTATTAATAATAACAGAATATATGTTTTCCTGAATATGAGCCTTAGCGTCTATATTACATTATTGGCTGATGAAAAGAGCCAACGCTCTTTCATCAAACCGATAATGTCGAAAGACCTAAATAGCGAAGATGCTGAACATCGGGTTTTTTCCCAGGGGGAAAAAAAACGGTGGGCCATGTCTTCAAGGCTTTACAATTTCCTCCACTGTGGTGCGATCTCAGAGTTGGTATGTTTAAGAAGGGTGTGTGTGTGGGGGGTGAAGCCCCCGACTCGTTTTGTGTTTTGAGGGATTTTTTTTTTTTTTTGCAGAGTAATTCGCTGTTCCGTGTTTTCACTGTTTAGGACTTTCAACATTATTGGTTCGATGAAAGAGCATTCGCTCTTTTCATCAGTCGATAATGTAATATAAATATGAGCCTTAAGTGTTGCAGTAATTAATGCATTTTGACTGAGTTATCAGTGTAGAGAAATAACAAATAAATTCAGGGTCACCTGACATTATTTCAGTGTGGGTCAGAGCAGTAGAATAATATTACATGACCCTGTATTTGTTATTCTTTCTTCATTCCACTTTTAGCCAGTAATACTTTAAACGTTAACTTCAGCCAAATGATCATCTCATTAAAAAAATTATGTCATTTCACTTTAATGCAATTTCAAGAGCTTGGCATATACAGAAGATGTGATTTAAATATTTCTCCCTCTGTTTCAGTCTGTACTTGATTCTGTAGGTTCTCTGTACGTCACTTTGTCCTACCAAAATCTTTAAATTATTTCCTTTTGCGATTTGTTTTATCAGCTACTACATCATATGGATACTTTGACAGTTGCTGAGCAGATGATAGGGTCACCTGTTAGGTGTTCATAGTTTTAAATGAAACTAATTCTCTCACTGACACTGGCTGCAAAAAGGTCAACAGCAGTTCATTTCCAGAGCTTAGATCTCTGGGTATAAAAACGCATAGTCTGGTCCAGTGATGACACAATGGCATACATCCCTCAAAATCTAATGCCTAAATTACTGAGGTTCTGGATAGGAACCAATGTTTCACTTCTTAAGCAGAAACTGTGTTTTAGATGCATTGCCTATAAGGTGATAACAGTATGCTCTGTAGAGCTTTTGCATACCTTGTCCATATGACATACATAAATAATTTTTGGAACATTTTCATGTAACTATAGCATTAGCAACAATACCTATGAATTGTACATATGATGACTTAACTCCCTGCATGCTTTACCTGATTAATTATTCTGCACCCCTTTTTACTGAAATATATCTTATTGCTGAGATGCTTTGCCTCCTGTCTTCTTACCCATCATCTTCATGGAAAAATAGTAAGTCATGTTAGTTATATTTAGCAGCATTTTGTGTTAGCACAGAGACTGTAGCTGGGTCATTTGGTGTCTCTGGCAGAACCCCTATCTTATGCCTCCTTCTTTGCCCAAAAAAAAAAAGTGTCCTCCAAAGCTGAAGACCAAAAAAGTCTTCAGTTCTTTGCTACACCTAAAACACATGCATCAACATGCATGCAAGCTCATGGACACATGCATACAGGCATGGGCACACACACACATACACACACACACACACACACACACACACACACACACACACACACACACACACACACACACACACACACACCAGTACCTGAAAATCTGGAGTCCCATTAAAGATAAGCAGCAAAGTCCTGTCGATCTGGATGCAGAGTCCCCAATGCACATTAATCTTGTTTCAAAAAGTCCTCTTGATCTGAATGAGTCCCCAATGCATATTAATCCTTTCCTGTTTCAATGCAGCAAGCTTGGCACTGGAACGAGCATGCATGCGTGCACCCTCTAGTTCCATTCCAAGCATGCACAGAAGACTGCAGACTTTGCAGTCTGATCCCCTTCTAGTCTATGCGGTTGTAACTGCATAGACTTCTAGGGCATCTGCAGACTGCTACCTTCTTTTCGAATCCAGACTGGTTAAACAGCAGTCCGGATTTGAGTTTCTGAGAACGCATGCACAGAGTTCTGAGATTTGCGATTTTATTTTAATTTTTGGTTTTGGAGTTCTGGGATTTTTTTATTTTGTTCTTTTGTACAGCTGGAAGCTGGGGGGTGGGGGGGGGGGGCTGCAGTCCTGCAACCCAATAGCACGAGCTACCACTGACCTTGATAAATATTGAAATTGTCACTGCTATTTGTCTTGCCACTGGATTGCTGTTATTACACTGTAAGCCAGCTGTTTGTTAGTTGTATATCACTAATGTATAAAATTCTACTGTTATTATTATTATTATTATTATTGTACTGAGGATCTTTTCTCCCCAGGCCTCCACTGAAAATGGGTTCTGAATGGCCCAATGGGCTTTCCTGGTAAACAAATGGCAAATGAATAAATAAATAAATAAATACATTTATGTCAATATCTTAGGCATTGTCAAACCTAACCTACTGTGGAAAAGCTTCTCATATGCCCAATCACATTAGAGGTCAGGAATGGCTTTTCAGTCAAGTAGTTAACTTGGACAACAGAAAATGTGAGTTATTTTCCTGAAATATTATGAACATAAGCCATATGGTAAGATTTATATTAATTACTTGAACCAGAAGGTGTTTATATTGTACTCTATGGAATCAAATGAAAGCTAATATAATGTTGCAGACATTGACACTGACACCTGCTCTCTGCCTGCTACTGATGTGCAGATATTTTAATTTTTAGTAATGAAAGATACATAATTTTGTAAGTATTATATTCCCATGAATACATTAGACACTGCTCACCTAAATGCATTAAAAAAGAATGTTTCACATGCACAGTATCCATAGAGGTCAAGAATGTTTACTCAGACAAGTGGGCTACTCTCTATCAAATGAAAGCTAACACAATGCTGAGAAACCTTGCACTAATAGTTGGTGTCTATCTAGTACTAACTTGAACATATTTGCATTTATTTGTCCACTATATGCAGATATGCATAACATTCATAATTGAGCAAATATCTCAAAATTGGATGGACATCTATAAAACTAATATTCTGCTAAATGAAGAGCAGATCTTCATGAACCAAAGTTTCACTGGTAGTTGAGGTCTGTCTACTATGGTTACATAGATATTAATACTTATTTGCATGATTATAGTAATATTTGCATGTTATTGAATTACTTGCTCAAGGTAAAATTACCATTATATCTGGCTGGTATATTAATTTCACCATTGTGAAGAGAGGCATGTGCTGAATAACTTTTATGTTTTAAGGTTTTTTTTTGCTGTTGTTAGTTTACACTATAGAAAGAATATGTTACTCAGGTCACTACATTTTTTTATTGGTATCCCTATATCTATAGGCATAGACCATTGAAGACAAACTCTTGCCTCAGATCTTTTCCCACCATATCTCATGCTTCATTACCCAAAATGACTAAAGTAAAAGTCTACTATAAACTGTAACTCAGCAAGAATTATAGCACTCTTGTCCCTCCCACCACAAATGTACACACACACTGAAGTTTAAATTGCTCTCTGTTTTGTTGGCACACTTTGAGTAACAAAATAGATGGTTAACAGTTGTGCAGTACTGCATAATCCCTGGGTTTGGAGAATATGACCTTTCCTCAGTACTGTCTGATCATGGAGTAAGAATAAATAATAAGCAGTGAGATAGGAGGGGTGAAGGGGGCTTGGCTCCTCTAAAACACTGTTTTGAAACTTACATGGTACAAAGAATAACCTCTAAGAATGTAAAGAAATGTGTCAATGTTTTTTTTCATTATTAACAAGTTGACATTAGTAACATTAAGGTTTCATCGATTTGATGAGTAACACACACATACACACACACACACACACACACACACACACACACACACACACACACACACACACACACATTTTCCTTGTGTTTGACTGAACGTATACATGTTCATCAAATGCAGGGGTATAATTTAATGTCAATGGTACAGATGGCAGAACAGTAGATATGTCGATGTTATGGGAAATCAATACAGTTAACTGGCATGGGGGGTGACAGCGAGTGTGTGTGTGTGTGTGTGTGTGTGTGTGTGTGTGTGTGTGTGTGTGTGTGTGTGTGTGTGTGTGTGAGTTAGGGTTATGGCCAGGGATGAGTGAAGGATGGGTGTTGAATGTTTTTGTATCAGTTTGTGTATTTTAGTGTGAGGGCTAGGTTAGAGGATAGATGTAATGTTGTTGTTTGCATGCGTTTGTAAGTGTTTGTGTGTCTGAGTCTGCCTTGTGTAGTGGCAATGTTATGGGAAGGTTTTAATGACCTTAAGGTGTAGAATTAGGGTTAGGGTAAGGGGCAACATTATGGTTAAGGTTACCACCTATTACTAAGGCCACAGTGGTGCAGCGGTTAGCATTGTCACCTCACAGCAAGAGGTTCTCCCGTTTGATTCTCGGCTGGAGTGCCTTCTGTGTGGAGTCTGCATGTCCTTCCCACAGTCAAGTGACATTAAAGACATGCAGGTAGGGGTGTGCGTGAATGAGTGTGCCTTCTTTGAAGGTTGGGTGTTGGGTGGGCAACTCGGCACCTTAAAAATCCACTGCCAATTATTAGCAGACCGGAGTTCCACTGTGGTGACTCCTAACCGGGAGAAGCTGAAAGACATTACCTTTACTAAGGTAGTGCAATAATGACTGGTATTATTGAATGACTATATTCCTCAGTGATTTACCAGAAAATCAACAATTTTATGAGGGAAAAGGGTAAAAATAAGAGGAAAAGCCAGGGACATTTTGCAAAATCGGGGACAGATGAGAGATATGTCAACATGTATGGTTTCCTCTGATATCATGCAACTGTTTGCAAGTCCCTTCTACATTGCAAGGTTAATGAAAATATAGAAATACTGCGTATTAATTCTAAACAAGCTAGCATTTCCAGCAAAGCTCATTATTCATTGACAGTGGCAATATATTTTTCTGTTTGTCACTAAGACACTTACACTATTTTCCTCAATAACATAGCTTACACAGCTAAGAAAATATTAATGGAAATGTAGAAATATTTATAATAAATGACAAGCAACAGTTAACATCTGCACTGCATTACAGACAATCTTAGTGTTATTTTGTTCCTTACATGCTACCTTACTATATTATATATTATCAACTGGTAATTAACTTGATTAAGGAAAACAGCTCCATGCAATACTATGATGTTGTAAGGTGCTGTGGCTATGAAGTGAAATTACACTAAAATACACTGTAGGTAAGATTAAGTTAACATGCACTATATTTAACACTCAGATAGTAAGCACCTTCTATTATTCCCCACCTGACACACCCTATAGGCCTTGCCAGCCTACTACCACAACCACTGTATCTCTGTGTGGCATTATAAGTCATTGGGTCAAAACATCACAATATTCCATATATTTTTCATGTCATATATTAAACACCATACCCCAGCACATATGCAGCAAGCTTACCATGACTTCACCTTCTCATCAAATACAGCCCCTAAGGGGTCAAAGGGCAAAATACGGAGCTCTGTAACTGGAGTCAGTTATAGCACTGGATCTTCTATGGAACATGCCTCTCTAGCCTGTGCCCTTTGGTTATATTCCCTCAGGTCAATATTTTCATATATCCCTTTCCAGTCAAAGACCATTCCTAGGCTTGACAAACACCTGCCCCCCCCTCTGGGAGTTTCCTACCCTCATACTTAGCAGGTAACCTGCAAATCACTCTTTCCTGATTGTGGAGGGCAGACCAGGATAATGTATTCTGTTCCTAAATTCTCTGCATCTCTCTCACTGTTGCACTTTTAATAAGTGAAATCCTGAGCTATTGAAAACAGTTTTTTTTCTTTGCTGTATGCTCTCTCTGTTTAAATGTCATCATATGTCTGCATATGCACATTTTAGGAAAATATGCAAATAACTCAGAGCATAAGCATAATTCTGTCTGATTTTGTTCACATACGCTCTGCTAACTATCTTTATTAATTCATTTCACAGAGTCAATATAGGATGGAATTTCTTCCACTTTATATTAACTGTTTCAAGAAGTGCGGTATCTCACTGTAACTCACTTTCTGGAGTGCAAAACTCAGCAATACTTTGGTTAAGTGCTTATTTTTCCTGTGGTAAATCTTTTTTTTCTTTCTCTTTTTTTTTATCAGATACATAACCTGTTCTTTAACTACCAACTGATCACTCAGCCATCGATGCTGGTGTCTTTTAGCTTTCCATATAGTTAAACAATTTACTCTCTAGGTGGCACAGCTTCTGTAACCTTTTAAGCTTATTACATGAGTTGCCAGATGTACATTACAACACTCATTCAAATAAAATTATATAGTTCATTTTACAACACTTTGAGAACATTCTGACCACTATAATATCTATGATAGTTTGATAATACATGTTAGCATTCAGCAGTCATTTTCTTACTAAAAAGGACAGCAGTGAAACAGGGTCACAAGAATGTAATTAGACAGTCTCTTGTCCAAAGGGAATATGTGCTATATGAGGAGAAATTGCTTGCTCCTTCAACTGGAACAAGCTTCACGGAACTGTAAATAACAGAGTAGCACATTGGCTACACTGTCTGGTAATATCTTTTGGGAAGGTCAAATACTGGACTTGCCTTACAATAAATATTGCTTTTTTTGTGAGTGCAGGCTGCCCATATGCTTCTAATATTTCCATACCTCTCATCTTCAGACATGATTGTGACTAACAGCATGCAGTTTTAATCTGTAATGGGACAAAGCATATTTCCGTTTTAAAGCATATTAACTGTTGGAAGATCTCTTCACAGCCTTTGCAGCAAAATAATTTTCCAGAGTGACAACTTTCATAAAAGATACAAACTGCAGTTTGCACAGTAACAGTTACTTACATGTACAGAAGATAAAGCATGTGTTAAATTAAATTATACAATGACTTGTCATTACTATTCAAAAATGTGCATGCTGATTGGCCAGCCCAACCAGCGTGTCTGTTGTAAATCCTACAATATACCAATGGAAAAAGCTCCGGTCTCCCAGACTTCTTTCCATTCATATATTCCAGAACTTTTATTTTTTTTCAACAAAAATTAAAAAAAAAAAACTATAGTCCATACTCCGGACATACCTGAGAGTCCGCATGGAGGAAATACAAAGAAAATCAGGTATGTTATTTAAAACTAAAGACACATACCTTATTTTCTTTGCATTTCATCCATTCTGGCTCTCTCTTCTACACCTAAAGTAGCCCAAACTTTTTTTTTTTAATAATAAAAAAATAAAAAAAAAAAAAAGAAAAAGAAAACAAAAACAAAGCAGCGGAGACTTCCTTTTCAAAGCATTGATGTACTGTGTATGCATGGGAACACAAGTCCCATACGCATGCATAGTACATCAAAACAACACAGCAGTATATCATGAGCCGGGGAAGAACAGTAATGCACCATTATACAAAAAACATTATTTAAGAAAAGTAAGCATTTTTTTCTTAAATAATGTCATTGTATAATAGCAATAACCGTCTCTGTGGTTGTGGTATATTGAAATTTACCCACGGTTGGTTTTAAGCTCTCGTGATTAAACAACACCAGCCATGGGTAAATCTTCAATATACCACACCACATCATCGGTTATTGCTTTGTCTGACCATTACTATTCAAAAATGTGCATGCTGATTGGCCAGCCCAACCAGTGTGCCCATTGTAAATCCCACACTATACCAACAGAAAGAGGTCTGGTTACCCAGACTTCTTTCCGTTTGTATATTCCAAAACTTTTTTTTTTTTCAACAAAAATTAAAAAAAAAAAACTATAGTCCGTACTCCGACATACCCAAGAGGCAGCATGGAGGAAATACAAAGAAAATCAGGTACGTTATTTAAAGCTAAAGACACGTATCTGATTTTCTTTGCATTTCCTCCATTCTGTCTCTCTCTCCTACCCCTAAAGTAGCCCAAACTTTTTTTTAATTAAAAAAAAATGGAAAACAATAACAGAACAATGGAGAGTTTCTTTTCTCTGTTGCTTCCTTTTCAAGGCATTGATGTACTGGGTATGCATGGGAACGCAAGTCCCATATGCATGTGTAGTACACCAAAACAATGCAGCAGTATACCACCAGCCAGGGAAGAACAGTAATGCACCATTATACCAAGACATTATTTAATATTTATTTATTTAAGAAAAGAAAGTATTTTTTTCTTAAATAATGTCATTGTATAATAGCAATAACCGACTCCGTGGTTGTGGTATACTGAAATTTACCCACAGTTGGCTTCGCCCTCGTGATTAAACCACACCAACCATGGGTAAATCTTCAATATACTACACCATGTCATCGGTTATTGCTTAAATAAATAACAGAAAATCAGAAATATTCCCAAAACTATTTTGTTTAGTAAACAATGTATGCCTGAAACTACTTTTGTGACTCATTGTAATGCACAGGCAATGAAAATGGTTCAATAATTTTCAAGCATTTGAAGTTTTTGTTTCAGATAAGGTGTTTCAATAAATCATTTTAGAAGTTTAAAATATATTTTTGGGGTTTTAACTCCACTATAAGGTAAAAAGAAATAGGAGTCATATAATAAAGACTTTATATCTGCAGGGAACAGTATTCTCTCAACCTCCAGTAAGGAGGGGTCCTGCCACGGCTTCAAATTAAATCAAATTAACTTCAGTTTGCACTACAGTACTTCAGTTTGCACTACAGTTTGAAAAATGGAACATGCTTTTGCCAAGCTTGTACAGCCTGAAGTGTATTCATATGTATATTTAAAATATACAGACAGGAGGAAACTAGAACTCTGATTATGATAATTCTTTAAGACATTATTCACTAAATTGCATTTCAGTGCTGAAATCCCAAAAATGTGCATCTTATGAAAAGAGCACCTGTCCCTCAAAAGTTTTGATGGAATTCATTAGCACTTTCCTGTCTCAGGTATGATGTCATAGGTGCTACAAAGGACTTATATAATAACTCATAAATCATCCAATTAAACTTTTAAAGATACAGGTTACAATATGCACTTTTAAAAACCAAGTATAAATATATAATGAAACTAAAATTATATCTCATGACTGTGAAACAGAAACAAACAAGGAACATAAATGAAAATAAATCATAACTGAAATAAACAGTTTCAAACCTTAGCAGCTTTAGCTAGCAGGACTGGTTTGATACTGACATATTCATTAAGACCAAGTTGAATATTGGCTCTCAACCTAAGTTGCCACTTCAATTCTTTATTTAATAAAATATTTTTACAATCACCCCCTCTGGCATTATTCCTGACAACTTCAATAATGCCAAACTTAAAACCAGAAAAAGAAACACAAACCTCTGAATGTTTAAACAGTGCAGTACTGTCCTTGCCTGTCCTGATGTCATACAGGTGTTCATATATTCTGTCTCTAAATGCTCTCTCGGTTTTTCCTACATAAAATGCAGGACAACCAACACAGACAGCTAAATAGACAAGCATTTTAGTTCTGCAATTACCCTTGCAAAATCTAACAAAACTGTTTAACCCATTCTTTAATCTAATGTGCGGATCTTTAAAAATGTGGGGACATTGGGAGCAACTACCACACGGAAAAGTATTTTTGTTATTTATGAATTGAACACTGTTATCAATCTGTTCAAAACTTTTTTTTTAAATTCCTACCTGTCCTAAAGGTGAATGTGGGTTTAGATCCTACCACTTCGAAAAGGTCTTTATTACTTTTCAACACACACCAGTTAGAACTAATAATGTTGGTGAAAATATCAGAAAATGTTGTGAACTCTGTAACACAGGAACCCTGAAATTTATTAACATCTCTTAATTGAGACCCTGATGTAACAAATGGTTGGCCTAACAAGGGCTTGTATTTTTTACCTCATTCTTCATAAACCTCACCTAAAATGTCACAAACCATGTCTAGGGGGTAATTCCTTTCAATAAACTTACTACCCAAGAAGGAAAATTCATTTTAAGTTCTTCAAAATCAGACGTCATCCTCGCTATCCTAACTGCCTGTCCCTTAACAAGGCTCTTCTTTTGAAATATAGGATGATAGCTATCAAAATGCAAATAACTATTGCACCAGGTGTCCTTACGATAAACCTTAGATTTAAACTCCTTATACGTTTTGACAACAGTAATATCTAAATAATTAATGGTGTCAGAACACCAAGTGTGTGTAAAGGAAAGAAAACTAGTACTGTTGTTCAAATACTGCATGAACAATGTAAGGGTATCAGGGTTTCCCTTCCATAAAATAAAAATGTCGTCAAGGAACCTAAGATAGAGCTTAATATTGCCTTGAAAAGGACTACCAAAAACATGTCTATTCTCCCACTCCAACATAACTAGGTTGGCATAAATGGGGGCACAAGCTGCTCCCATTGCCACACCACTGATCTACTGGAAATGTTCACACTGGAAACTGATGTAATTGTGATCCAATACAATTTCCAAAAGTTCCAAAATCAATGGAATCTTATCCTTGTGTAAGGAGGAGTATTTGTACATACTATCACTGAAATATTCATAACCCTGATCACGGGGAATACATGTAAAAAGGTCTTTGACATCAATAGTTAGAAAACTAACATCCTCACTCCACAAATCGGGTGTTAACTTACCGAGAAAGTCCCATGAATCATTTAATAGATGTTCCGTTCTTGCCAAAATGTCTTTGGTATAATAATCTACAAAAACTGCTAAGGGGTGAGTTTTAGAATTTCTGGCAGATACAATGGGTCGAAAGGTGGGAGCTATAATAAATTTATGTACCTTAGGTAGTCCAAAAAAGGTAGGAATCATGGGATTATTCTGTCTCAAAAATCTATGTGTCTTAACATCAATCCTGTTTTCCAGTAAATATTCCTCTAAAATGGAATTGATTCTCCCATATGCTATGTTAATTTCATTAATAGATATGGGTGAATAAATGGTAGAGTCCAACAAAATGTTGGTCATGGAATTGTAATATTCCTCAGTATCAAACAGCACCACACCCCCACCCTTGTCAGGTTGCATAATATGAAATAACTTTTGCCCCTGTAAATAATGAAAAAGTTTAATTTCGTCTTGACTTAAATTACTTAAACTAGAATGAATCCTATGTTTAGAAAATGCTTCATATATTTCATCCGTAACAATTTTTTCGTATAACAATAAAACAGGATGAAGAGGTGGGTTGTAAGTGTTGCTTCTAACTGGACCCTGAAAACCATTACTGTCTTTATCCATCTTGTTAAAAACCATGTTTAAATTTAACTTTCTTAAATATAATTTAAAGTCGACCAAAAGATTCGCTAAATCACCATGGTTACTTCTGACATATTTAAACCCTTTGGAAAACAAACGGAAATATTCTTTCCCTATAACTTGAGTAGTGTAATTAAAAATTTTAAATCCATTATATTCAGACAAAATGCCATCAGTACCTTCATTAGTCACTATTTCCCCTTCCTCCCCACTTTTTTCCAACCGTAGTTGGTCCCATAGCCATTGCTTAAATGACCAGGGTCTGATGGAAGCCTGGTCTTGCTGGCCAGCCGTTCTGATCTCCTGGGGACTAAAAAAGGATCTTGTGGCTCCGAAAAAGAATCCAACTCATCTAAAGGTCTGTTGGAACATAACCCCCTATCAGGGGCCAACCCCCCCATCATGGAAATCAACCACTGGTCGGTTAACATCATCAGATAAACCACTACTTACACCAACAAAACCATTCTTATTACTATTGATATGTTTTGAAATAGGAGCCGGATATACTTTCCCAGCACTATATTGCTGTTTATCTCTCATAAATTTCTTTTGTTTCCTTGTAAAAATGTTATTAACTCTTCTGTCAATTCTATCCAAAACTTTCCTATACATTTGCTCATATTGGGGAAATAATAAGTCCTTTAAAATATCTTCATTCAAACTATTTATCTCCTTACACAGAGCCATCATAGTTACATCATTATAATTCATAAGTTTTTTAATAAGACCCAAACCACATTCATCAAAATAATGATGTAAATCTTTTAAAACATCAGGCGTATAAACAATACCAAATGGATATTTAAAAAATCTTAAACCTTGTGGAACAAAACCATGTCCCAAACAACAGTGTAAATAACGATTATCAAGTTGCAAACATTTAAATTTAAAAAGTTTCTTTTCCATAGAAAATATCATGTCCTTTAAAGTCATAGCATCAAAGGAATTGTCCCCACAACCACAAAAAGCACAATGAACATTGTCCAATGAAAAATTGAAATTTCTGTTGAAAACACACTGAAAACGTTCTTTTAATTCAGTAGGTGCATTGGAATTATTGCAAGCACCTTCAGTAGCGTTAGAAACAACCATAGGGTCTCCGTGACTGGTTGAATTAATTAAATTAATATTTGAAACAGTACCTTTAACGTTATTATCGCAAAACAGCGATCCACTTCATTGATTATTTACTTGGATTCTACCTTTAGGAATCATCCGAACCTGTCCATCTGAAGAAAAAACACTGGTAGAAGTCCCACAACCTCTCTCCATCTGAATCCCACCATAACTCGCAATTACCGAGCGTGGAGACGACGTAACAGGCATAGCAGGAGTCTCTGGTACACAGGATGACTCAATGGGCTGGAGACCAGTGCCACCAGCTGGTTATTTCTGACTTAACAGGTCAATGAGCCTGGAAAGATCACTTTTTAAAGCTGTAACTTCCTCTCGCACTTTACAAAATTCTTTTTGTGTTTTGGCAATGCTAGTCGGACTGAACATATCCTCACTGCCAATAACAGTAGAATCACCAGAGGAATCACCCATGACGATGGAATAAAACATGTAGCACCAAGGAGAAATAAAGCCACACACCAACTCAGGTGACAGTTGGATCCAAGAGCAAAAACCAAATAACTCAAAATACGAAAACCAGAATAACAATGAAATGAAGAAGAATCCAACCACAAGAGTAGGCGAAAAAGCTTGGTGTGTGTTGTAAAGTAATAAAGACCTTTTCAAAGTGGTAGGATCTAAACCCACATTCACCTTTAGGACAGGTAGGAATTTTAAAAAAAAGTTTTGAACAGATTGATAACAGTGTTCAATTCATAAATAACAAAAATACTTTTCCGTGTGGTAGTTGCTCCCAATGTCCCCACATTTTTAAAGATCCGCACATTAGATTAAAGAATGGGTTAAACAGTTTTGTTAGATTTTGCAAGGGTAATTGCAGAACTAAAATGCTTGTCTATTTAGCTGTCTGTGTTGGTTGTCCTGCATTTTATGTAGGAAAAACCGAGAGAGCATTTAGAGACAGAATATATGAACACCTGTATGACATCAGGACAGGCAAGGACAGTAGTGCACTGTTTAAACATTCAGAAGTTTGTGTTTCTTTTTCTGGTTTTAAGTTTGGCATTATTGAAGTTGTCAGGAATAATGCCAGAGGGGGTGATTGTAAAAAATATTTTATTAAATAAAGAATTGAAGTGGCAACTTAGGTTGAGAGCCAATATTCAACCTGGTCTTAATGAATATGTCAGTATCAAACCAGTCCTGCTAGCTAAAGCGGCTAAGGTTTGAAACTGTTTATTTCAGTTATGATTTATTTTCATTTATGTTCCTTGTTTGTTTCTGTTTCACAGTCATGAGATATAATTTTAGTTTCATTATATATTTATACTTGGTTTTTAAAAGTGCATATTGTAACCTGTATCTTTAAAAGTTTAATTGGATGATTTATGAGTTATTATATAAGTCCTTTGTAGCACCTGTGTTATTATGTATCTGATGAAGTCTTATTTAGACGAAAGTGCTTGTACATAAAGCTTTTTCGCCTTCTCTTGTGGTTGAATTCTTCTTCATTTCATTGTTATTCTGGTTTTCGTATTTTGAGTTATCAGGTATGATGTCCTCAGAGCTGTTTATAAGTAGATGAGTTTTCAAGGTTCCTGCCTTTCATATGGACTATGCAGGGGCTTATACCTGAGGAAAAAAGTTGAATGTTCTCATTAACAAAGGTGAATCTTCTATTATTGGGCTATTTGGTTCATATACTGAAGTGAAGGCTACAGAACAAGTACTGGGCTCTGCTTCATCATAACTAACATTTTGCAGTTGCACTGAAGCATACATTTATTTATATGTACAAGGTAGTGACCAGAATTATTTTAAATTTTCCATGGATGTTCAAACAACTCTGCAAATATCTTAAGCAGTTTTCCTTTCTGCACAAGGCACTGGTTTTCATTATTTTTTCATTGCCTTTAATTGTTCGCCTACACTGTACAAATAAAAATGAAGGCTAAAAGTGCAAACCACAAAGGTAACTACCAGTTGGGACATAAACGTGCCTGTGCCTTGATACTTCATCATAAAACAAGCTGGAAAGGAATATTTTAAAGACTGGAACACTGATGCAAACAGAAAATAATAACAAAATCTAAAAAGGAAATTTGCAGCTGCAACATATAATAAATATTTTAAAATGTGCAATAAAGCCATCAACAGAATGATATACTAAGAAACACTTTTGTGAAACCGTTCAGGTTACCAGATTAAATTGTCATAAGCATATTACTTTAGTATCTAATCACATCACTATTAGCAGGTAACACTTTGAAATGTAGCAACCCACTAGACTGAGTTCCATAACATGGAGACTGAATGGCCAAAAAATGGACTTACATATATTACATCCGAGATAGCCATTTCTCAGAATATAACCTTCTCTCAGATGTATGGCAATCTTAGAGTTGGCATACATATATAAGTTCAGGAGGTTGGAGAGCTTGCCTCCCACATCAGGAAATCCAGGGGGTTTTGCCCCCCCCCCCCTGCAAATAAGAAGTTTAAAGGAGAAGAGTGATCTTCTAGATTCACTCTTTTCCTGGGTTTTTGGCCTTTTTTTCAACTTGTCACCACTTGACATTTTGAGTGTCAATATCAGGGTAGTTGGTCTAGTATTCAATGTGGAGAAAACATTTCACTGAATGGTATAATTCATCTCTGTATCATTACTTATGTGCAGTAAAGAAGGAATTTAATAATCCCTTCAAACTTCAAGCATGTTGAGTGTTACCCATATTTCATTACATATTCTAAACACCTTGTGTAGTAAAGATTTATTGTTACTATTTATAGATTTGTAGACATCTATAAAGAAGCCTTTCTTACCTATGGTGATTCAAACTGACACACCCCCAGGTATCACACTGGACCAAGTAATAGAAGCTCCATCAAAAGCCAAATATGCTGCAACTATCAGTCCTGACAATATCGCTTGATGTATCCTGAATAGCATGAAGCATAATTTATCCTTGCCCCTAACAACATTGTTCAACCTTAGCCACCAAATATGTTTAATAACATGCAGATGGAGGCCAGCAGCAGTCATGCCTCTGCACAAGGGAGGGCCATCCACCAACCTAGATAATTGCAGGCTTATAAGTCTGGCCAGCCTCATATGTAAAGCCATGGAAAGTCTTATCATGGACTTAATCAATAAGGACATAGGAAACCTCCCAACACTGGACCCATCAGAGTTTGGTTTTGTCATAGTCAGGTCATGCTTACTTAACATACTGGAATTTTTTGAAGGAGTCACCAGGCAATACATGAAGGCATGACAGTACACACCACCTACCTAGACCTTCCCAAAATTTTTGACACAGTGCCCAACTCAAGCATTGCTGAAAAGCCTAATAAATTAAAATAAACTCCTATGTCACACACCAGATTGCCATTAGGTAGACAGGACACAGGAAGATAAGACAGGGTAAGCTACCGTGGCAAAACGAAGAGTCACTAGTGGAGTTCCACACAGTTTGGTGGTGGGAATCTCTCCTATTTGGCATCTACTTCCAGAAGTCCAAACAGAAATCATGAGCTTTTGGTTGATCAACTCTGCAGATGACTACAAGATGGGAGCAGTCAATGAATCCCCAAAAAAGTCATCCATCCTCCAGGAAGGCTTCTCTCGAACAAATAAATGGTGCCACAGTCATGGACTAAATCTAAATGCCAAAAAGTGCACTACTGTATTCTTTGGGAAACTGATTACCTTGAGAAATTACCACATTATCAATACACCCCATGAGCCAATCCAGTAGTTAGAAATTTGGGAACAAACATAGACAGTGACCTATCCTTTAACCAACATATGTCTGCTGTTGTGTTGAAGTCCTTTTATATCACTCAACTTATAAGCAAAGGGATAGCATCTCAGTCTAGAGATGTCATTGTCCCACTATACTCAGCCCTCATTAGACCCACCAAGTATAATGCCCCCTTGGTATGTACCTTTTCAGATATAAGCAATGATTAGAGTACCCACAGAGGTTCTTCACAAAAAGAATCAGGGACTAGGCCAAAATACAGGGACTAAACCACATGACCTACTTAGACCACCTCAAACCTCTATTACTATTCTCGATTTCTTATGGACTATTAAGAGGTGATATGTACCTGACCTACAAGGCATCCTCTGATCCAGTACTAATGGACCTACTGCACAGATGTAAGTCAAATTGTATCAGAAATACCAAATCCAGAGCTTTTCACATCTTCTGCAACATAAACAGAATGATTTGGAGGGATAGGTGCATATCTCATAGGATTTTAGATTCCCCATTCACGTAAAACAAAGCACATATCTGTCCCTATTCAAACACAACTTATATCAATGGATGGGAATAAGGAAATTTACCCATGGACTGTTCCTTGTGCTTCTAATGGACAGATGCAACACCTAAATACCCTATCCTGCAGCAGGGACCCCTTTTAATACTCAGTGGCATGACCTTACAAACATTCATTGACAAATATAAAGTATAGGAATAAAAATCATGGTAAGGGTTTTTGAATGCATAATGGGATAATACGACTAAGCTTAAAATGGCCCTTCAGAACATTTAGTCTAGTATTTACCTACAAATCTATGATAATAATTAAGTATTAAGATAATTCCGTTGTTAGCTATCTGATTGGATGCATGTCAAAAGTGATCAGTCCAAATGTGGAATCATCTTTTTTTTTTCTTTTGCCTACAACTGATCACAATCAACTTTGTGGCCTTTCACAGAATCAACACAGAGGCCCATATCTGAGTAATGTATTCTGGTTGAGTCTCAATATTCCAGAATGAGCATCTGACACACAAGCTATGTCTCTGCTATTCTGTGCTACAAAACATAAATATATTACCTGATATTGAAATAAATTGGTAGTACACAGTGATTGAGTAAATGAATAGTATATGCATCATGTGATAGACTGACATCTTGTTGAGAATTTGTTTCTCTGTCTAGTACCCTTTGAATGTCAGGACATGCTCTGGTATATGATGACATAACAGGTATTGAGAATGTATGAAAATGAGAATGAATGCATCAGTAACCAAATTTAACCTATTTGTCTCTTTTTGTCTATCACTTTGACTGAGAGTGCCATAATATTTATTCCTGTAACTGGACTTTCAATCAAATATCTAAAAATATATGGCAAAATCTGCAAAAGATATAATGAATATTATACACTTGCAGTGGCTGTATCCCTTTTGCATGCAGTTTACTTCTAGGTGCACCTTGCATTAAATTTTAAAACTGCAATAAATATAAGTTAATTGCATCCACCATGAGGTGTGTTGATGCCACCTCATTAATTAGTTAACATAAATACTTTTTTAGAGGCTTTAAATTCTGTACTTTCAGCCATTTGCTCCTTTATGGCATTTGGACAATTTAAACTAGATTGTTTTCATGTTTTGCTAATATGGTTGATGAGGCCTGTTTTCAGTGGAGACCTGGAAACACTGTCTGCTTAACTGACTTGCTTACTATCATCCAGCAGACATAGGCAATCAAACACAGAACTACAGGATGAATCACTATTTTTTAATCTACAGAAATCTAAAGTTAGGTGCTCATCTCCATAATTACAGCGCATGAGGCAAAAGACTAAGCTCTGCTAATCAACATTCTAGGATTGTGTTAGAATTGCTGCTTTCACTTTTCATTTTTGACCCAGGGAATTATCTTGCAGATGGTTAAATACAAGTGAGCATAAAAATTGGGTAGAAGTAAAAAAAATGCATCTAGTTTATAGAAAATGAGCATGTGCTACATCACTGTTTTAATGCAAAACACACATATTCTTATGCATACAAGACTTGCATTTGAGCCATATATCCACCCTGCAAAAATCATACTCCCGATGTGACATTTAATAACCATAACACCATCACCCATAGCCAAGGCGGTTGATATAGAGAGTGGATGATTATTTTGGTTTAAATATTGCTATAGCCCAAGTTTCATTATTCTGCATAGTAAAGGTGATCAGCATTATCAGAAAGTGGTGGATGGTAGTTTCAGTATATATTCATGGTGTGATGCTGCCTGAGATTATCTCTGTCTTTGAATCTTAGAATATTTCTTTAAGAGCAGTAAGTGCCTTTATTCCTTAAGTTTAAGATGCTATTTACTGGAGTGTGCATGGACAGTATCAGTGAAGGTTATGAATGTGTCAGTAAGCAGACCAATTAATGGAGCAAAGAAATGGAGCTACTCATTGCAGGCTGCAACCTTGTAGGTTTGTAGGGAAAGTACTACGCCAGCTGCACTTTTGTGATGTTTTAAGCCTGGCCAGTTTCCTTTTTGGTTCTCAAATAAACCTATCCCGTTTGGTTAAGGACTGGTCTTACCAATCCCCTCTTCGATAATTATATAGCACCCGTAATGAGAATAACTGGTATCATACCCTACATAATTTGAGGGGACCCACAGATGGAATAAAGCATTTAGAAGCTACTTCTGTCCATTAATAGCATGGGGGCAATCCTGGAGTAAATTTTTAAGTTTCTCATCCATCAATACAAGGTTTACTTGAATATGGACAAGGATGAACTTTGTTTTACCTGGATGGGGAGTCTGCCCCAGAGCAGCGGTATCCTCTGTGAGATACAGCTGTCCAAACTATTCTGTTGATGCAGAAGAGGCTTAGATCACTAGACCAAGTATTTCAGTGCCAACCTACTTGCTAATGTGTTGTAAATCCATCAGTACTGAGTCAGAGGATGTCTTGGATGTAAGACACAGGTCAACTGTTAGCAATTTGCAAGATACCGAGTGTAGTGACAGGGCATTAAAGTCTGTCCATATAAGATATATTGTTTAGGCCTTGCATCCTTTTAGTAAGGTACCTGTGTGGGAGTTCCAATTTTTGCATGTGTCAGGACAGATACATACCAAAGGAGGCATTATACTCAGTGATTGGCCTAATGATTGCTGAGTAAAGGGAACAATCTACAACACCATATCCTGTTTAAGTTCTTATCTAACAGGTATGAAATGGTGAAGTGTGATGATATTTATTCATACACTTAATCTGCAATGACTCATGGGTAAGAGCAGTTACGTGCATATGTGGGAAATACCCAGCATTGAGCTGCAGTGTCACAAAAGTAATAATATTTAAAGGCACCTGTGGAAAAGCACTATATATTAAGCTTATATAGGTCAAGGATTTCTGGAAGTATAGGAGCTCAAGTGGGTTCTGTCCTTAATATCACGGAATAGACTCAGTTCACTGAACAAGAGTCTATAGGCAAAGGCAATAGAGTATAAGTCTTGAGCCTCTACTCTGTATTGGTCGTGGATGGTCTTTAGTTCTGCCATCTTTGTAGTTAGGAGCATCTGTTGCCTTTTAACTGTGTGATGTTTCTGAATAGATGCATACCAAGAGTATGGTATGTTCTTATATACTTGATTTGATCAGGGCAGAGTGCAGAACTAGATAAAATAACAGTTTGTTATTAATTAGGCTCTGTAAAAAGATTTTCTGACTACTGTTGCTATGTAGAATTTGTCTAAGAAATTGCTAAAATCTCAACTGACTATACTAGTCCTGAGTGGGGTGCTATCCATTCTGTAAGCTGTTATATAGATTTGTTTGTCTAAATGACAATTCTCCACTTTCCTGCCTTTATTTTAACTCAAATTGTCATACGATGCTGATTTGTGTGGTTTAGCCCTTGCTGCATTGAAATGGTATAGGATGGTAAATGAATTACAACACCCAGCTTACACTCAGTAGCAAGTTTTGTTAGCCATGTGTCTAGATTAGTAGACTGGAGACCCAAGCAGTAAATGAGGAATAGCAGTGGTACTTTAAGTCAACTTGCTATTCATCATATACATTAGGATCTACATTTAGTCTTTTATGCTTGTTTACAATTCCAACATGGAGAACACTCTCAAAGGCCTTGGCTAGATCCAGGTACATTGTATGAACTGCACAGGCACTATCCATCCAGGTACTCTGTATGAACTACACAGTCACTACCCATCCAGGTACACTGTATGAACTACACAGTCACTATCCATCCAGGTACACTGTATGAACTACACAGGCACTTTCCATCCAGGTGCACTGTATGAACTACACAGACACTATCCATCCAGGTGCACTATATGAACTACACAGTCACTATCCATCCAGGTACACTGTATGAACTACACAGTCACTATCCATCCAGGTACACTGTACGAACTACACAGGCACTATCCATCCAGGTACACTGTATGAACTACAAAGTCACTATTCATCTAGGTGCACTGTATGAATTGCACAGGCACTATCCATCCAGGTGCACTATATGAACTACACAGGCACTATCCATCCAGGCACACTGTATGAACTACACAGGCACTATCCATCCAGGTAAACTGTATGAACTACACAGTCACTATCCATCCAGGTATACTGTATGAGCTACACAGGCACTATCTATCCAGGTACACTGTACGACCTACACAGTCACTATCCATCCAGGTACACTGTATGAACTACACAGTCACTATCCATCCAGGTTCACTGTATGAACTACACAGGCACTATCCATCCAGGTGCACTGTATGAAGTACACAGTCACTATCCATTCAGGTATACTGTATGAACTACACAGGCACTATCCATCCAGGTACGTTGTATGATCTATGCAGGCACTATCCATCCAGGTGTACTGTATGAACTACACAGGCACTATCCATCTAGGTGCACTATATGAACTACACAGGCACTATCCATCCAGGCACACTGTATGAACTACACAGTCACTATCCATCCAGGTACACTGTATGAACCACACAGTCATTATCCATCCAGGTGCACTGTATGACCTACACAGTCACTATCCATCCAGGTGCACTGTATGAACTACACAGGCACTATCCATCCAGGTATACTGTATGAGCTACACAGGCACTATCCATCTGGGTACGCTGTATGATCTACACAGGCACTATCCACCCAGGTGCACTGTATGAACTACACAACCACTGTCTATCCAGGTGCACTGTATGAATCCATCAATTTCTTTTACATCTCAGCTTGTGAAATCAGATATAAGTTCCATGGGTTTGCAAATTAGGCAGAGCGATACTTAAGGTGGGATGAGGTAGGCAGCTGCTCTAGTGCAAGCTGTTAGGCAGCGTGATTGGTAGTTGATAACATGAAGGTGTGCAATGCCAGCATTCAAATAAGATGCAGCTTCATAAATGAATGTAGGTACTACACATGCACTTTTGAAATTAGGAGTTCAAACTATTAGTTGCTATAGAAAGGCACTTGCTACAGTTAAAGAAAACCTTTTTTGTCTGCAATTTTGTGGGAGTGTGGTTGTAGCCTGGGAAGCTGCTCAGGGTGCCAGATGACCTAGCTACAGCTCTGAATCAGGCTCAATAGGCTGATGGGTCTATAGTTCCCAGAGTCTATGATGGGAAACATTTCATGAAAGGAGTAATAATAGACATTTGCCATAGTCAAGAACCTCCCCTACAGCTGTGCTTAAGTTCAAGAGTTTTAGGAGAAATTCAAAGAGGAAACATTAGAAGAATTAGTGCAAGATATTTTCATGGACACAATGACACAAATGATCAGTGTCCTTACTAACAGAGAGATTCCTAGTCGGAGTGGCTGTGCATTAGGTTTCATCTCTATGGCCTCAGCTGCTCTTTATGGCGGTGGACTAGATTAGTAGACAGATTGGAGGGGACAGATCAACAAAGCTGCTGGAATGTAAAACTGAAGGCACTTGGAATAAAAAAAAGTATAAGACAGTAGTTGTCACATCAGCAAATGGAGTAAATCAGGAGAAACTGAAATTTGAGGTAGAAGGGAAAATATTAATACAGGTTAACAAATTCAGGTATCTGGGAGAGGTGGTTGAAAAGGGAAGTCTGGCTGAAGAGGCCAAAGCTAGAATTAAAGGGTCTACGGCCAACTGACACAATGTCAGAGGCTGTATGTGACAAAAAAATTACAAATAAGCTGAAGAACAACATATACAAAACACTGATGTGCCCAGTACTTCTGCACAATATAGAAACCTGGGCAGTTAAGGCAAATCAATTGAGAAAATTACAAGTTATGCAGAAGAAGTGCTTAAGATGGGTGGTAGGATACAAATTGTTGGACAAATGAAGGAATGATGACATTACAGCAGAAGTCAAAGTAGTTCCGACTGCAGAGATAGTCAAAGAGAACAGATTACGGCGGTTTGGGTACAAAAGCAGAAAATGACTTAGTGTATAAGATTTGGGAGAGACAGGAATAAGGTAAGAGGAAATGAGGATGGCCAGCAAAGAGATGGATAGACTGTGTGAGAGGAGATTGGCAACTGTCAAGCATGACTATCGAAAAGGGTATACAACATCTCTGACTTAAGAGATATGACAACCTAACTTCTTATAAAAAATGGGAAAAAGCGGGTGATGGTGAGGATGATGAATGTATTTGCAGTACAAATCAGTGGACTCATCCCTGATCCCTACTATACTAACTTCAGTATATTTTCTGTCCTATAAATACAGAGCTAAACATGTCAGACTGTATAATTAATTAATTAATTAATTAATTAATTAATTAATTAATTAATTAATTTAATTAACCAATATCTCAGATATTAAGCTGTCAAACATAAAAAGCTTCAGATGTCAGAAGGTTGGACAAGACGCAAAAATCGGCTAGCCCGTTCACCTGTCTTGGGGGAAGCGAAAGAGCGGAGATCACCCACAGCTGTATTGCACTATGCAGCGAAATAGTGCAGTAGGAATCTGCATAAGTAATAAAGAGGACAGGAAGGCATGCCTGCACTCTATGCACAGATGCATATATTTATGTGTGTGTGTGTGTGTGTGTGTGTGTGTGTGTGTGTGTGTGTGTGTGTGTGTGTGTGTGTGTGTGTGTGTGTGAGTGTGTGTGTGTGTGTGTGTGTGTGTGTGTGTGTGTCTGTGTGTCTGTGTGTGTAAGCTCAAGATGCTACTACATGACTTCTAAGTTATGGACTGTGAGGACATTTTAAAAAAAGCCTTGAGAAAGCATCAATAATGGTGCACTGGAAGGCCTCAGTCTCCTTTCTGCCTTCCAGATGATGGATACTATGTCTTCCAGCTGACACTCTGGATACACAGTTAGAGAGATAGACAGATGTGTATATATATATATATATATATATATATATATATATATATATATACACATATATATATATATATATATATATATATATATATATATATATAGATATAGATATATATATAGATATATACATATATATATATATATATATATGTACACATATATATATATATATATATATATATATATATATATATATATATCGTAAAAGCATTGCAGACAGCTAATATTAAACTTATATTATAAAGTGCATTAATAATCACTGTTCAAGAGAAATGGTCTCATTCTCTTCCAGTTCGTACTGGCTTTCCACAGGACTCAGTTTTGGGTCTTGTGCTATTCAGTACTGTTTTAGCAATCTCTCTCAATACATCCTATTGTCTCAGTAAATAAATGGATGATCTCAAAACAGCTTTTATTTTATCTAATCTTTCTCTGCCTCTCTCTCTCTCTCTCTCTCACACACACACACACACACACACACACACACACACACACACACACACACACACACAAATTCTTTTCTTGTGTTAAACCCAGACTACTGTGCCTGAAATGCACATACAGTCACGTTCAGATAAATGATCTATTTAATAAATATATTTAATTATTTAATGTAGTGAGTTAGCTAGCTAGCTAGCTTATCTTTTGATGGGTAAGTTTCTACTGGAAACAATTAATTTTTATTTGAGGCCAGACAGAAAATATCTACAGTAATAACAACACATAAAAATGGAACTAATGTAAGGAGAGATATGAAACTGTTGCAAACATATGATACAAAGCTATAATAACCAGAATGTAGCTCAACAACTTACAAGTAGGAACATAGGAGGTAATACTCTTACCCAATGAGATGAGGTAATTACTGAAAAAAACTATTAGGATAATAGGCAAATTGTACTATATTACATATATGTGTTGACTGACTACATAGTGAAGACAATTCAGACAAAATGTTGTTTAGATCAAAAACAGAATGTATTTTGGTGAAATGAATTGTTATATAAGACAGGAACTGAGCAATTAACATTTTTCTTAAAGAAATTGATTTTAACTGATTTAAAGTCAGTCCATGCAAGAAACTATAATTTTCTTTTAGGTATAAAGTGATACAGCTAAATGCGACCTATGATTTGTAATTCACTTCTGTATATATTATATATATTAATATCATCCACTAATACTGTTCTCCATTAGAGACATCCAAAGCAGTCTTTCAAAAATGATGTTAATAGTCTTACATAGTAACACATCATTCTTTGAGAAATAATTAAAAGTGTGTGATATATTTCCTGGAATCAACAATTATTTTTTACAATGCAGGAACAGTGTAGCCGCTCCTGCTTGGAATATGGCCACCGAACGAACTAGTAAACTACTGCTCTGACATGTACGAGTCTGCTTACACTATTCCTGCTCAGACACTACTGCATAATGTGAATTACCTCATTTGCTGTTGAAAGCCATGCAGAGGTGAATTAGTGATTCAGCAAGCAGGCAGGCATCCGTGCAAGAATAGTGTTAGTTGCAGAAATGTTTCGGCTACTAGCTGAATACATTTCTGCAAAAATTAATTCGGAGGCATGGCACCTCAAATAAAAGCATGTATTATAATCTTTAGGCATGCCAATGGCCAAATATATGGCCATTGGCATGGAAAATGTTTCATTTTTATAAAAAATAGAAGTTTTTTTTTTTTGGTCGCTCTCGGCCGTTTAAGCATAGGGCAGCAGAATGCAAATGGGACCATACCAAAAATAAAATAAAATGTGAAAACTCAATTTTAAGGGAAATCTGCATTTTGCCATTATAGTCTATGGCATGCAGAATCAAAACAATACCAGGGCACAGTGGTTGTTAAGGGGAAATACTCAGGGTAGTGCAGTAACTATGGACTAAGAAATTGGGGTACGCAAATGAGGGGATATTTACTGTATCACAAAAGTATTCTAAGTGCCAAACTGCACCTAATCATTTAGGTGCTATAACATGATTGTGTAAGCAGGAGGAGCAACAGACATCAAAAGGGGGTGTGTCATGCATGGTGTAAGCACATTGGAGCCCTATGGCCCAAGGATATGCTTAGCTAAGCACAGGGGTGTGTCTGAGGCTATATTGACTTATTCCATGAAATGAAGAGCATATTCTCATCCAGGGAGAGCCATTTCTTCATGTTTGCATTAGCTAAACAGGTTTGCGTGGTGTGCACCAGGTCTAAAACAACAGCAACAACAAAAATCCCAGAAATAGCAGGACTGTTTACATTTGGGCAGAAATGGAAAGGGAAAAGAAGGAAAATATCAGAATAAAAGCAATCAAGAACAAATTACATAGCTAGCAGGTGGAATGCATCATTGTCAGACAATCATACAGGCAGCATCTGCAGCACAACAGTATAAACTATGCAAACATCTTACAGTCTGTTTTTTCCCACAAACTCTGCACCACTGGTGTACACAAGTGGGGGAATTTTAACATTGAAAAATGTTAGGGGCTGCCATTGCTTTGATCCATCAGTATGTGGTAGAGGCTGAGGGGGGTAAGGAGGATAATGCTGACAACTGCCACAGACCAAAGAGGAGGAAAAGAGTGTTCAGACCCAGGGTAATTAACCAGAGACTACATGATATGGAGATAGTAGAGTGCTACAGGGTGGACAGAGACATATTTCAGCAAATCATTAAGCTGTGCCGGCCTCAACTCAGACCTAGAGCCAACAGAGGGGAACCCATCCCAGTGGATACCAAGGTATGTGTAACCTTAATAATACTAGCTATAGGTACTTTCCAAAGACCTACTGGGGACATCATGGGGGTCTCACAGGCATCTGCGTCCAGGGTACTCCACCAGTTCCAGGATGCCATGCCTCCACATGCCAGTGAGCACATTTACTTCCCTAACACCCATGAGAAGAGGACCAGCAATATGCATCTCTTCCACCATGTAGCAGAATACCTGGAGGTACTGGGTGCCATAGACTGCACGCACATCTACATCAAAGCGCCACTTGGTGAACAGAGCAGGGTCTACATAAACTGAAAGGGATTCTCCTCCATCAACTGCCAGGTCATGTGCAATGCCCAGGGCATTATCATGAATGTGTGTGCTGGCAGCCCTGGAAGCTGTCACGACTCCCACATCTGGCATTCGTCACAGCTGTACCAGGCATTTGCCAGTGGGGGCATCCAGTATGGCCATCTGGTGGGGGATGCTAGCTATGCACTGGAGCCATGGATGATGACACCCATCAAAAATGCACACACACCCACACAAGAACACCATAATCAGGTACATGCACAAACCACACGCTCATTATAGAGTGTGTGTTTGGGATGCTCAAGTCACGGTTCCACTGCCATGACATATCTGGTGGAGCTTTGGAGTACTCTCCAGCCACATTTTGTGCACATGTTCATAGTATCTGCCATGCTACACAATACGATCCTGCAGAAACAGCTGCAGCAGGAACAGCACGGGGAAAGGCCACATAGCCGACCACCATTGCCAAGGTCCCCACAGGCAAAGAGGGACTTACAGGAGGAGGCTCCTGAGCCTACTCCTGTAGGCAGATGGAGGCATGCCCAGTAAGCTCAAGCCTTGGCAAAGAGGCAACGCATAGCACACACACTGACACTGTAGGGACCGCAGGGACTGACACCTCTCTCTGACTCGCACACACAGTAAATGGATGACACACCATCACATTAGCTGTAACTTACCATGAATAGGCAGTGTACTGTGTACATCCAACATAGGCGGACCTCAAGCACCATCTTCACAACTGCCCCAGGCAGAAGGTAAGTCAGTCTTATTAATAATAAATGAATGGATTTGTATGTTTTGGTAGCATATCTACGGTAATGCTGCATCTATGCAAGGGAATGGGGTGGCCTCCTGGGTTAGCAGCAGACAACTGACAGCTGTGTGGGACATCTGGAAATGTCTGCTCAAAACTGGCCTCTGAACATTATGCAGTAGTACCCAAGATGACAAATCCCACTGCAGTATATATGAGGGGACAACTAACTGGGGGGGGTCATAGGTCACAGGCATGGATATCAGTGTGGGGGTCCCATACCCATCCCTCACACCCACACAGCAAGCCAGCCATAGAAAACCAGAGAGAAATGTCTGGTAAAGGCACACAAATGGTGGCAATATTGAATTACCCCCCAACAGACTCACACAGTGATAGCACAGCAGGACTCACAGTTCCAGTAAGGCTATGAAGGGTAAGAAGTCTGAAACTCAAATGTATGCCATTACAATCTGATCTGTGCTCTTTACTGATATGTCTCTAGTCCCCAAGACAGGGCATAATAGTATGGTAAATGGAAACAAAATGTAAAGCAAATATCATCACAGTCTGTGCAAATGTGTACAGCTGACAGTTGTGCCCCCCATATACCCACAGAAATGCAGTAACATGTATGTTTGCAGGGAAATAGCAGCATAGCACACATTGGCATGGCTGTACTAGTACACATGAAAACATGTTGTCTGTCCACAATATGCAGGGGTCAGTGAGCTATTTGTATATGTGAATAATACTGTCAGGATCTGGCCAGCATGTTCTCCTGGCAGTCATCTTGTAGTGCCCTAGGTACAGTGCCATCTTTGACAGGGCCATGTGCAGATAACTGCTGTGACAACTATTATGCATGTCAGTGACACCTACTGCTCTGCCACTCACAAACCTGGAAGTTGAAGTGCTATGTGGAATATACTACACATATAATGGACATTTTGAAGGATGTGTAGCCAAGGTGCTAAGGCTTTTGCGAATATAATGCTTTTTGGTACTGTTGCCAGTGGTTATTTTCAATAATTCTTTTTTATTATGTTTGCTTTTACATATAATGGACATACTTGCACAGTAGAATATCCTCTGTACCCACACCCATAACTCCCAACCTCTGACAAAAAGACGTCTGGGCAAGGGCAGAAATAAAAGAGGAACAAAGGCACAATGATAGGCATGTGCTGTAAATATTGCCTTTAAATACTGAGAAAGTTAGTAGGGTGAGGAGGTCTATATTAGATACTCAAAGTTACTGAACTTCGAATAAGATATGATCGACACCACATCATCAAAGTCCAGTAACATTGAATATCTAATACAAGCAGTAAAAAAAATTCAGAAAACAAAACTACTTGCTCTAAGCAGGGGGGCAAGCCGCCATGCACCCACACTCCCGCTACTTAAATATACCAACTCCGAGACCGCATACATTGAAGTAAATGGAAATCTCCCCTTACAGAGGTTTCTGTTTACCTCCTCGATGTTCTGTGGTTTCGCTGTTCATGTGTCAACAATGTTAGATTTGACATTGTGAACATTCGCGGATTCAATATAGACCTAGGTGAGGGGTTTGCAGAAGCTGGAATTGTCTGAAGGTTATGTAGTCTGAAAGAGTAATGTCTGTCATTATTTTGTAACATCACTCTTCAATTATATGTAACTAACTTGCCATAAAAACACAAGTTTTTGTAGAGAGGATGAAAGCTCTTGCCAACACCTGGACAACCTGCCAATAAATGTACAGGTGAGAGGTATGGCCACACAAGCATATGACATCTCAGGTTAGAAAGAGACCACACAAGCAGTAGATCCCCAGCCAGTATATCACAAAGTTGCTGGACTGTTTACACAGTGCATCATCATGCAACTGGCTGTAGTCACACCTCACAAATGGCCTTGTTGGGCAAGAATGTACACAGCTGCCCTCATAATATTAGTATACATATAATATAACTAGTATTCCTCTGGTAAAGCACTGTGATGATCTGAGGATGTCTGGCACTAGATAATGACACAATACATTGCAGTGTCAGACTACAGATATGTCAGAAGATGTCTGCTGAACAAACCCAGTACCCCAAGGAATGTCCTGTGTACTCTTGAGAGGTATGGCTGTAGCACACAAAACCCTGGACTGGAGTACACCTATCTCTGGAATGGAGTCCCACTCTAACTATAGAAGGTCATATTGAGCATGCTCTTACACTTAGAGAATCACAGGAAATGTTGGAACCCACATCGGACTATATGACTGTATTGTGCTTATATATCTGTGCATACAGACAGCTATTTACACCTTAACTGTCCTCACATGCACACACAAACACACACACACACACACACACACACACACACACACACACACACACACACACATCAAACAGGATTACCCTCGGCTAGCTGTAGGTGGCACATATATTATATATCTGCATCTGTTGTGTGAGATACACAGACATATATATATATTGGAAACAGATAACATGTGTCAAGCATACACACACATAGATGTAGGGAAGTGAGAGGCAGACAGTGATAGAGAGAGAGAGAGAGAGAGAGACAGGGTGACACAGACAGAGTGAGTCACACACGGATACCCTGAATGGCATACAGTGATGTCCTGCTGTTGACAGTGACATACCAGTTGTAAACAGTTGCATGTGCCAGCATAAAAGGTGAGTCCCATTGTGACATAGTACTGAGGTTGGGTTTATAATATCACATCACGTGTGTGTGTGTGTGTGTGTGTGTGTGTGTGTGTGTGTGTGTGTGTGTGTGTGTGTGTGTGTGTGTGTGTGTGTGTGTGTGTCCATAGGTCTAAGTATTTGGAGACTGTTCCCACTCAGTACACTTCACATTGCCCTACTTACAAGATCTGCTGCTGTCATTCCCCTTAAAAGTTCCATTGACACCTATCACCCCAATATGTGCTGTAACATGTGTGATATCTGTGTAACACTATAGTACAAATAACTAGATAGGTAGAGGTTCTAATCTCAATACTGGTAACTGTGTGTGTGTGTGTGTGTGTGTGTGTGTGTGTGTGTGTGTGTGTGTGTGTGTGTGTGTGTGTGTGTGTGTGTGTGTGTGAAAGCTGTGTGTGTGACAGTAACAGAGTGTGTGTTTGTTTGTAGGTGAGACAGTTTTAGGCCATTCCCACCCACAACACTTCCCAGCCTCACTTTATCAGTCCTGCTGATGTCATTCCCCTTATCAGCACCTTTGGCCAGTTTTCAGCCCAGTAAGCCCTGTAGTGCATGTGATAACTGTATAACACTATAGTACAAATCACTAGATAGGCAGAGGTTCTACTCTGAGGTCTGGCAAATGTGTGTGTGTAAGTGTGTATGATTATAAAAATAAGTATTTTGATAAGGTTCCTACCCAGTGCCCTACTTTATCAGTCCTGCTGATGTCATTCCCCTTATCAGCACACTTGGCAATTGTCAGCCCAGAAAGCTCTGCAGTGTGTGTGATAACTGCATAACCCTATAGTATAAATCGTTAGATAGGCAGGGGTTTTAATCTCAATACTGGCAAGTAAGTGTGTGTGTGTGTGTGTGTGTGTGTGTGTGTGTGTGTGTGTGTGTGTGTGTGTGTGTGTGTGTGTGTGTGTGTGTGTGTGTGAATAATATCATGTGTGGGTTATACCATTTTGAGTTGTGTACCACCCTGTCCACTTCCCATCACCCTACTTTACAAGGCCTGCTGATGTCATTCACCTTAGAAGTACCTTGGGAGAAGGTAAATTCCTGTAAGCTCTGTGGCATGTCTAATAAGTGCATAACACTATAGTAGAAATAACTACATAAGTAGGGGTTCTAATCTCAATGCTGGCAACTGTGTGTGTGTGTGTGTATGTGTGTGTGTGTGTGTGTGTGTGTGTGTGTGTGTGTGTGTGTGTGTGTGTGTGTGTGTGTGTGTGTGTGTGTGTTTGGGTGAGAATAGTTTCCTGTGTTGGTTATACCATTTTGATGTGTGTACCATCCACGCCTGTTTATCACCTCCCAATGGAATTACTTTATATAGAGTGTTAATGGCATCTGCTTCACATGCAGCATGTTTAACTGTTGTACAGGCCATACCAGTCATCTGTAAAGATGTTTATGGAATATCTGGATGTTTGCAACCCATACGTGGTCTGTGTCCCCTAGCAATGGCCATGTATGTGATTTTGTTGCCAAATAGGTTACATTTAGGGTACTGACACACATGCCAGCATCATATATCATACCTGCCTGAAACATGCTGATACGTCTGTTACCCTATCACTTGTCCAGGCTTGTAGGAGCAGTAGATTACTCCAGTTGCTATTTCTGGTAGGTTATCTCACCATCCATGAAGGCATTCACAACATTACGTGTTGTAAGAGGTAATGGGTTATGTCCCACACATATAATCTATGTGGGCATGTCATGTGTATGTAGCACTATAGTACATTAAAGTGGATATGTAGGTTTATGAATCTGTCTATTGCTAACTGTGCTTGTGTTATTGTATGCACATCCCCGGGTCAGTCTTTACTGTGTGTATGCAAAGGATATACCATTGTGTCTCCCTGTTCCACCCTGTGAACTCAGGAATACATACCATAAATCTATCATGCACAGTACCATGCATGCCCTCACTAACTGCATCAGGGTTTAATGTATGAGAAAGAAATGGTGGGGGCATCAAGTGTTGACATGTGAATCTGTTGCAGTCAGTCTAATGGCTAAGCTTGTGAGGGACCTACTGATAGTACCCCAGTAACATGTTCCATATGTATGAGCCTGAGGTACTACACAACACTGAGGTGACATTTCTGAAGGCTACCTGTCTGTGACAAGGGGTATGTACAGAAGGTCACACTGTCTGACAACAGTGTCCATCACACACTGTTGCATGCATACACACCTGGTAAACATATATATATAAAGCTGTACCTTGGCTATGAAACAGTTGGTGTATTTCCATTTTGTCATACTACACATTGGTAATGTCTGCAGGGCCACAGCCTCCAAACACACAGACACATGGAACACAAACAGAATACAGCATGTCAGAGTACATTCAGTCAGTGGTACTATCAGCAATAACGCATCATGGCTAATAATGTACATACACCTTTATGTATACATAACAAATGCAAGCAGACAGCACCTTACACAGTATCACATAGCTACACTGTACTATATTCACCCTGTGCATCAGACCCATATTAGCTTGTCCCTGCATCGATGGTATGGATGACAGGGATGTGGCACAGGTATCATCATATGCACAGGGTGTGGTGTAATTTTGCCAAAGGCCTAGGCTGGGCCATACGGTTGACATCCGTGTGTGTGTGCGTGTGTGCGTGTGTGCGTGTGTGTGTTTGTGTGTGTGTGTGTGTGTGTGTGTGTGTGTGTGTGTGTGTGTGTGTGTGTGTGTGTGTGTTTGGAGGGGTATCCTATAGATTGGCTGTGCAGAGGTGCTGTGTATTTCTGGAGATGACCTGTCTGTGATACAGATGTGTGTGTGTATGTATACACATAGTCACACTATTTAGCTGCCCTACACAGAGGTATGTTGGACAGCTGTAGCACGTACATGGCAGGGTGTCCAGATCACTGTCTCTGGCCACGGACAAACTGGCCCTGCCAGAGGTTTCACTGGCAACATCAGGCCCAAGGCCAGATGTAGTACTGCTTCCTGATGGTGACTACTGTCTGCTGGATCCATGTCTCTGATGGAACCAGACAGGACCACAAGCCCATGGTCTGCTCTGTTGTGATGTGGACAGCAACCCATCTTCGGTAGTGCTGGTGTCACTGCCACTACAGGAGTGTGAAGCTGCATAGTCCCGTAGACACTCAGATGATGTTGGTGCTGACCTACATCCACATGGCTGATGCCCATCTCCCACCACACGCTCTAGCACAGACATGCCACGGTTGAGGACTGCCAAGGTCTCACTCCACCATCTATTCATGACCTCAGTATTTTGGTGTGTAGCCTCAACAAGTTCATGTATGTCAAAATATAAATCAGGAAGGGTTGCATCCACCACCCTGAGTATTTGTCTGGTGTTGCATTCACTACATGCCTGTACATACATGACAGCCTGAAACATGTGTCTGGTGACACCTGCTGTGGTACTTGCTACAGAGGCTTGATGAGCAGCAGTCCTCCTGCGAGCTCCCCTGTCCATCCGCCTGTGTGGGACTTTGCCGCACTCTGGTGATGTCCAGTGTCCACTCACACCTGCCATAGTCACCACACTAGCCTGTTCCATGCCACCACCTGCCAACTGTCCATCATCTGTGGCTGCTTGGGACAGGGCATGTGTGGGCATTGTGAATGTGTGTGTGGACATTGTGGATGACTGTGGGATGTCAACCAATTCCACAGATTCAGCCCCTGACAACACCACCTGTGCCTGAATATGACCATCATCATTGCCACAGTCTGCAGAGACACTGACATCAGATTATGAATGGGAGGGACCATGACCACCATAACCACCTGTGGGGGAAAGACAACATATGTAAATGAATACCTGTACCGTACCATTTGCTCCTACACATGCACACACACACACACACACACACACACACACACACACACACACACACACACACACACACACACACACACACATAGACACACACATGCACATACAGGTGAGGTGGCAGACAAGCATTACACACACCTCACAATAGCCAACTGGTGATATTCACAACACAATCAGACCACTACACACACACCCTGGACAGGCCCTCAGCATCATGCAATGCAGCCATTTCCACTTAATCTTATTACTTATATACACCTCTGTGATATGTGAGTAGTGTTAGTAGGTGATGGGCTTTCATGTAGCACACACTGCACCCATGTACACATAATTTCTGCTCACCTGTATGGCACAGCGGCAACTCATACAGAACATACCTATCAACTGAACAGAGTGTCACTGAATGTCTACATCCATGGCTCATATTTCTGGTCTGTTCGTCATAAATCCTGTGTTTGTCTGACACATTACTGGGATGATATGAGGACTAGTGTCACTAACTAATGACATACTTTGAGTCTCACACTTCAAAACCTGCAGTACATGTATGTTACAACAGAACCAGTTACACTAACAACCTTCTAAGCTTGCGGTGGATATTATAAGTGTAGACACCCCTGTTAACATGCCAGGTTTGTCTGATATATAACATGAGACCACAGAAATCTTGTGATAGCATTTCCCACCTTTAATGTGCCTATAACCTGTGCAATCCAATTCAAGAACAAACACATTGGTTAGGGGTAACATATAGAAGTTGAAATGCATACAATAGGCTGGTTGCATAACTGTGCATACCCTTAAACTAATACTTTGTTAAAGCACCTTTTAATTTCATAACAGCAGTCAGTCCTCTTGGGAAGGTGTGTATCAGTATGGCACATCTTGATTTAGCAATATTTGGACAATCTACCTTGCAGAAGCCCTCCAACTCTGTCAGATTGCGAGGGCATCACTTCTGCACAGGCCTCTTCAGGGCACCCCACAGAGTTTTTATTGGATGTATGTGTGGACTGTGGCTAGGCCATTCCAAAACATTGATTGTCTTCTGGTGAAGACGTTCTTTTATGGATTTTGATGTATTGTATGAGTCATTGTTGTGTGGAAAGGTGTAAATCCTCTCCATCTACAGCTTTCTAGCAGACACATGAAGAGTTTGGGCCAAGCGGGACTGGTATTTGGAACTGTTCCTAATCCCCTCCACCTTGGCTAAAGGCCCACTTCCAGTTTATGAACAGCAACCCAAAGCAGGACACTGCCATCACCATGCTTCAATATGGAAATGGTGTTATTTTGGTGATGCACAGTGTTGTTCTTGTACCAAACAAACCTTTTGCTATTGTGGCCAAAAAGTGCAACCTTGGTCTCATTACACCATAACACATTTCCCCACATGCTATTGGTAGATATGATGTATTTTTCTTGAGAAATTTGCCAGACCTGGATGTTGTTCTGTGTGTGAGAAGGCTTCCATCTTCCATACCTACCCCATAGGTCAGACATGTGGAGAATACATGAGATTGTTGTCACATGTAGTACACAACTGGTACTTGCCTGAGATTCCAGCAACTTGCTGTAGGTCTCTTGGCAGCCTCCCTGACCAGTATGGGTCTTGTCATTTCCACACATTTGGAGGGATGTCCAGTTCTTTGCAATGTCACTGTTGCCCCATATTTCCACCACCATTTGATGACCATCTTCACTGTGTTCCATGGTATATGCAATGCTGTGGAAATGTGTGTGTACCCTCCTCTGGGCTGATACCTTTCACAAATGAGATCCCTTTACTGCTTTGTAAGCTTATGTGAACTATGGCTATTGCTGTAGCAGGCAACTGAATACATTTTGGATAATCCTGGTAGGGCAGCTGACCGTTATTTGCTGTTAATCAAAGAGTCTCTGTAATTGACAGCAGGTGTGTACCCAAGAAGACGTAATGCTGTAATAATATTGAAAGCTGCTTCAACAAAGTATTAGCTTCAGCCTGTGCTGGCTGTGCACACATATGCATCTAGCTTCTTGTATGTTTTTTATGCATCTTAATTGTTCCTCTACCAGATGTGTTTGTTTTACAATTGAATTGTACAGGTTATAGGTCATATAAAAGGTTGGAAGGGTTCGGGAATGTTTTATTGTGCTCTAATTTTTGTATATCACAGATACCTGGCATTCCTACATGTGTGTGCACAGCATTTATATGCACTGTATAACACTAATTTATAACATATGCCCCTAGGTTTGGGCCTTCATTCCCCCCATATTGTCAGTCTTTGTCCAGATTTCTTGCAATGACAGGTTTTGAGGTATGCTATAGATATGTGACATCTCCTACAAACAGGCCTCTGTGATGACCACTGTGATGCAATGCAGTTAACTCCACCACATGTGTATATGCAGATATTGCAAAATGGCTGAGAGTAACAGTTGTGTGCATGGCCACATGCATGGCCTTAACATGTCTGGGGTACTGGTAAGGCAAAACAGGAACATCCCATGCTCACTGGCTTCAGGCTGCTGTCCCACATGCAAACCATGTAGTTGTAGGGGAGAGGTACTATCAGCAGACTCACATTTGGCATTGGTACAATATGAATGCTATGTTTCTGCACATGTACAGTACAAGCTATGATAGTACAGAATTTGCTGTCTCTCACCATAGATGTGCACTTTTGTGCATTACTAAACCCCATCCACAAATGCAGTTTGAACTGACATATTCATCTAGATACTCTATAGAAGACAGTATGACTGCTGCTTGATTAAATTGATGTGCACTGTGGCCTTACCTGGACGTTCCTTGGATGTTGACTGGGTGCCAACCACCTCCATGTCTTGTGTTTCATGTGTTGGCTGTTGTGTGAAGGCTGCCTCAAGGTTGGCAAGGAGCTTCTCTTTTGCTGTAAGTGGGGCCTGTGTGGCTGGACCCCACCTGTAGCAGTATGGTCCCTGACCATGACAGCAGGCTTTTGCCAGGCATGACGTCTCAGGTCAGTTGCCTGATGCCTGACCTGATTGTATGCACTGCCATGGTGACCCAAGGTGTTCACTCTGTGGACAAGGTTGTCCCATGGGGTAGTCCACTCCTGCAGATTTTGTTGGCTCTGGCCAAACAGCACTGCATGGTGCTGTATTATTGCATCAGTGATAGCTGCATTTTCCTCTGCATTGTATGCTGGCTGATGCTGCATGCCACCTGGAAGGCATAAACAGGGAAACACATCACAGGACCTCAGACATTTCCCAGAGTTCTTTACAGAGCCAGCACATCAATATTGCCTATCATTAGCTACCACTTACAACCACATCATACCCCTGTCATCTATCAGTGCAGTATGAACCTGCATTGCACTCCTGGTCCTGATGTGTCATGTTGCCCCCAATGAGCACCAGTATATTGCATAAACTGCCATCCATCATATACATTTGTGTAGAGGGGATGACAGTGTCCATCTTCCTTGCAGATAGGATGTCAATGGTGCTCAGGCTTTGTTTGAATACAGTGTGTAATGGAGCTGGAAGCATATGCCTGAGCTCATGTAGGATGCAGACAGGAATGTTGTCAGGTCCCATGGAGACTTGCTTTTGTTAACTTTGATTAGGCATTATGCACCTGCTCCCTGATGATGACGGGATGGGTGAGGGTGCTGTGCATATCCACCTATACTGATGGTAAGCCAAGGGTGTGATGTTTGTCCTAAACATGTCTGCAGCAGGTTGGCTATAGCTATGGTGTGTGTGTGCATGTGGTGTGATTGATCACCATTACCGGATGGGTTGGTTGTTGCCTCTGAGATTGTAGACATATGTGAAGATGGAATTGTGATTGCCCTTGGTGGATGTGTCCAATTTCTTCTCATAGTTTGTCTTACAGTAATCCACCTGTAACCTTATATGCTCATTCAGACAAAGGTTGACTTGCTGCCTAGCTGGTGCCTGCTCCTACTTTGCCCTGTACTGCCAATATAGGAGCAATTATGTGGTTTGAATATTGCTGCTGTCCAGCAAAGGGGATTACTCTACTTTGGTGGAGACAGGTTTTATAAGTAAGGTATTGCTGAGTCCATCCAGCTATATAGGTGGTCATATAGCTGTATGTAGTAGGCATGGACACAAGGTCATAAAACAGTTGGACACCTCTCCAATTTCAACCTGATAATCATGCTTATTCTAGTACCCATATCTGTCTCAGGGCAATGCAACAAGCAGTAGCTATAGAAATGTAACTGTTTGATGCACAGAAACTAAGATTACACAGCTGCTCAACATGTACATCTTATTTAGCTGACATTTTGCATTCCATGTCTGTTGATATGAGGCAGCCAGGTACACCTATTCATAGATACATGTGCACAGGTAATACCTGATATACATTTCTGTTCTATGTCAGTATGGCACACTGTATTTACACTCTTGCTGCTCAGTCATTCCTGTCAACCTGTTAGAGTAGGACATCTGGAGGATGCCACACATACATGGGGGGGGGCAATAGGCCAAAATTAGTGACACTTTCTTAATATGGCTGTAACACACTTAAATCATTTGATACCACAGTAGCCTTTGCATTCACAGACATACCCCGGAGCATGTCCAATGCTCATATGGAAGGAAGAGAGGAGAAAGGCTAAGGAGTGTGGTAGTTAGGGTAGGAACTTTTAATGATGGTAGTATGACTGGCATGGAGACAGAGCTAGGTGATATGATGGATAGAAGGAAGGTTGATATATTGTGTGTGCAAAACACCAGATGGAAAGGGGGTAAGGCTAGGTGTATCAGAGTTGGGTCCAAATAGTTTTGTCATGGTGTGAATGGGAGGAGAAATGGTGTAGGTTTTATCCTGAAGGAACAGTATGCCAAGAGTGTTTTTGGAGGGGAAAAGAGTGTCTAATAGAGTGATGTTTATGAAGCTGGAAATTAATGGTGTAATAATGACTGTTGTTAGTGCATATGCTCCACTAGTTGCGTGTGCAATGGATGAGACAGAAAAACTTTGGAGTGAGTTGGATGAAGTGGTGATGACTGTACCCAAGGGTGAGAGAGTGGTGATTGGAGCAGATTTCAATGGCATATTGGTAAAAGGAACAGAGGTGATGCTGAAGTGATGGGTAGGTATTAAGCAAAGAATGCAGAAGGTGAGATAGTGGTGGAGTTTGCAAAAAGGATGGACATGGCTGTGGTGAATATGCATTTTAGCAAGACAGAGAAGCCTAGGGTGACATACAAGAGTGGAGGAAGATGCACACAGGGGGATTATCTCCTATGCAGGAGGGTCTGTTTGAAGGAGATTGGAGACTGTAAAGTGGTGACAGGGGAAAGTGTAGTTAGGCAGCATGGGATGCTGGTCTGGGATGGTGTTGGTGATCAAGAAGAAGAGGAGGAGTGTGATAGCAGCACTAAGGATCAAATGGTGGAAAGGGTGATTGTAAGGTTGAGTTCAGGGAAGACTTAAGACAAGCAATGGGTGGCAGCGAAGAGTTACCAAATATCTCGCTAACTACAAGAGCTAGTAAGGAAGATGACTAGAAAAGTGCTTGGTGTGACATCTGGACAGAGGAAGGAGGACAAGCAGATCTGGTGGCTGAATGAGGAAGTACAGGGGAGTATACAGAGAAAGAGTTTGGTGAAGAAGAAGTGGGATTGTCAGAGAGATGAAGAAAGTAGACAGGAGTATAAGGAGATGAGGTGCATGGCAAAGAAGGAGGTGGTGAAGGCTAAGGACGAGGCATATGAAGGGTTGTATGAAAGGTTGGACACTAAGGATGGAGAATAGGACCTGTACCAATTGGCTAGACAAAGGGACTGAGCTAGGAATGATGTGTAGCAGATAAGGGTGATAAAGGACAATGAGGGAAACACACTCACAAGTGAGGAGAGTGTGTTGAGCAGATGGAAAGAGTACTTTGAGGGGCTGGTGAATGAAGAGAATGAGAGAGAGAAGCTTGGATGATGTGGGTATGGTGAATCAGGAAGTGCAATTAATTAACAAGGAGGAAGTAAGGATAGCTATGAAGAGGATTAAGAATGGAAAGGCTGTAGGTCCAGATGACATACATGTGGAAGCGTAGAGGTGTTTAGGAGAATTGGCAGTGGTCTTTTTAACCAGATTGTTTAATGTAATCTTGGGAACTGAGATGATGTGTGAGGAGTGAAGAAGTGGAAAAAACATGTGTGGGTACTGATTATAAGAATAAGAGTGATGTGCAGAGCTGTAATAACTACAGAGGGATAACACTGATCAGTCACATCATGAAGTTATGGGAAAGAGTAGTGGAATCAAAGTTAAGAAGGGAGGTGAGGATTAGTGATCAGCAGTATGGTTTGATGCCAGAAAAGAGCACTACAGATGCAATGTTTGCTCTGAGAGTGTTGATGGAGAAGTACAGAGAAGGTCGGAAGGAGTTGCGTTGTGTCTTTGTGGACTTAGAGAAAGCATATGACAGGGTGCCTAGAGAGGAGTTGTAGTATTGTATGAGGAAGTCAGAAGTGGTAGCGGAATCTGTAACAGTACAAGGGTAGTGTGACAGTGGTGAGTTCTGCAGAGAGAGTCACAGGTGCATTTAAGGTGGAGGTGAGATTACATCAGGGATCAGCTCTAAGCCCTTTCTTATTTGCAGTGGTGATGGACAGGTTGACAGTCAAGATCAGACAGGAGTCTCCGTTGACTGTGATGTTTGCAGATGACATTGTGAACTGTAGTGAGAGTATGGAACAGGTTGAGAAGACCCTAGAGAGGTGGAGATATGCTCTAGAGAGGGGATGAATGATGGTCAGCAGGACTAAGAATATATGCGTGTGAATAGGAGGAAGGATAGAGGAATGGTGAAGATGCTGGGAGTAGAAATGCAAAGATGGATGAGTTTAAATACTTGGTATCAACAGTTCAGAGTCATGATGAGTGTGGGGGAGAGGTGAAGAAGAGAGTACAGGCAGGATGAGGAGGGTGGAGAAGAGTGTCAGGAGTGATTTGTGACAGATGAGTACCATTAAGAGTGAGAGCGAAGGTCTACAAGACGGTAGTGAGACTAGCTATGTTATATGGGTTGGAGACAGTGGCATTGACAAAAGGGCAGGAGTCAGAGCTGGACATGGCAAAGCTAAAGATGTTAAGATTTGCATTAGGTGTGACAAGGATGGACAGGATTAGGAATATGTATGTTAGGGGGTCAGGCCAGGTTGGATGGTTTGGAGACAAAGCCAGAGAGTAGCAGGATTGTTGTTTTGGACATGTGCTGAGGAGGGATGCTGAGCATATTGGGAAAAGGATGGTAAGGATGAAGCTGCCTGGTAAGAGGAAAATAAGAAGGCCTAAGATAAGGTGCATGGATGTGGTGATAGCAGACATGAAGGTGGTTGGTGTGACAGGGCAAGATGCAGAGGACAGGAAGAAATGGAGACAGATGATTCACTGTGGTGACCCCTAATGGGAAAAGCCAAAAGAAAGAGAAGCAGATGTAATGTCAGTCTTCACAGGATGCCAGTGATTTGCCAGACATAACACAACTCTGTGAGTTAATGACTAGAAATATGAGGCACACATATGGTCAGTGTGCATAACACTGGACAGTTGAATGGTATAAGCTCAGTATATCACATGCAGTTCAACACACACATCTGCAACAGTAGTTTACTATGCAAGTACCCTGTATTGGTCTCTCACATTTCTGAGACAAACATGTATATCATAGTTGCATTCACAATTAACATATGGATATCTACGACATCCCAGTAGCTGGCCTAGCAGTGTCACAGTCAGTATTGTCCAACACACACTCTAGTAGTAGCTATATGTGAGCCATCCTTTCCTGGGATGACTCAGGGGCCTGAACTGTGATCTATGTCACTGCAGATAGACCCAGATGGTATGGCAATAGGTTCTGATCAGCAGTATATTAGTACAGCAAGTTTTGTTGAGATATATTTGTTGAATGTTCTATTTCCCATTATTAAATACCCCCTACTGGATTCCATTACATGCTTACTTGTTTGACACACCTTTTTTTCAAAGTATGGTTGGTTGGATTCCAATATGTGTTGTTTGCTTTGTTTGTCTGTCTGTCTGTCTCTCTCTCCAAGATGTAGGGTATACATCTGTTTTGCATAAGAAGCAGCTTGCCCTTTGTAGGTAATGCTCCTGAGCAGCTAATAGCCAATGCACCAACTGGTGTCCCCCACTTAATAATTGCATGCAGAACAGGTGCTGTTTTATTCCTATAGCCAATGGCATGGCAACAGACTCCTATAATTGAGTACTTCATGTGAGTGTTGCCCCTTTTCTTTGCCTGTGAGGAGGACTTCATGGAGGTGTGTGAACAACAGTATTACATAGGGTAGTTGGAAATACCTCTTACTATGAAATCTGGGGAGATAGCCCAACAAACTGGGGAGAATGCTCCAGACATAGGGACAGAATGTGAGTATTGCTGTTATACAGTTGAACTAATGCTAGTTTAACAGGGTTTGTATGGACATGGCTTTTCTGTGTGATTTTAAGTCTGATAGTATTATGTGGTTGACATAACTCTCAACTGTAGGGCTATCCACAGAATGGCCAAATTTTGGACTCTCATGTTTGGTGTGTTATTCAGACATTTTTTGTCTTTGGAAAATCAGTAGCATACAGTGGGGATTTCAGTCAGTAAATGGTATCCTCCATTTGTGTTTCTGACTTCATATTTCTCAGAAAAGATATGTTACAACAGCCCTGGTACACCAGCAACTGTCTCAGTTTATAACAGCAATATTTCACATATGCCCCTGTTTTGGGGCCTCTCTCCCCCAAGTATGTCAGGCTTTGTCCAGATGTCATGCAGTAAGAGGTTGATAGGTAAGGTATATCATTATTTGGTGCCCCCATTCCTGATACCATTCCAGTGATGTATCAGAATGCCAGACATGTTATGTGTAAGAGGCTTTATATATGAGGACAAAGCCTGGGCATTCTGTGGGACTCTGAACAGTTGAGAGGTCTGTGTATTTTTGGCAATTGTTGACAGACTGTCAGGATTGTGTAGCAGTGTAGTGTGTCAATGTTATTTGGCCTGTGTAGAGAGGGGGTAGATGTATGTGTTATGGCTCCTTTTCTATCTGACTGTGCATGCTGCTCCGGTTTCTGGTGGTCTATCAGCTATATATGTTTGTAGGGGTAGACTGAGACATGTCCCATACCAAGGTCAGGCATCATACTACACTGTGAACTGGGCCAGTATATGTAGAGGTAGTGTGGGAGTGGCAAACATGATGAGATGTTTTGGTTCACACAGTCCTTATACTCTGCTGTTCATTTGGCTTACCAGTATATCACTGTGACTGTGGTGAAATCGGTTCTGGGTATGCACTTTCACACTGATGTCTGTTTTTCAGTGCTGTTACATCCCTGTAGTGCCTGATATATTTGCAAATGCATGTGTAATTCCCCATAGCGGATTTGGGTTAGTGTTGTGTCAGTCTGACTGTAGTTTGGATGGTGCTTGGTGACATACTTACCAGCTGTGTGTAGTTTCCCTAATGTGATGTTAGGTCCAGATATTTGTAGGATGTACTGTTGCCTGGCCCCCATAAGTGTTGTGCATTTCTGACACATCAATGGGATGATGTGAGGATATAAGTCACTAATTAGTGAGAAGTAATTGAGTGTTGGTGCTATTTCAGTCAATATATGTTAGGACAGACAGGAGGGGGTTACTACAGCAACTGTGCCAGCTTATTTACTACAGTACTTCAGATATGTCCTATTTTCATGGCTTTCTCCCCCCCACTTTCTCAGGTTTGGTCCAGATTTGTTACACTAAGGGATTCTGAGCCTACCTCTCGACTGGCTGGATTGTTTCAGAATGTCCAGATTTATTGCTCATTTTTCTGGTCTGTTCCACAGATTCATTGTTTTTATTTCCCTGGTAAATCACTGTGATGATTTGAGGATTTCTGTAAGTAAATGATGACATACATTTCAGTTTCAGAACTCACGGCCTTGAGAACATGTATGCTGAAACAAACACTGTCACTCTGGCAACATTCTACATGTATAAGAGCAATATTTAAAATATGTCCATGGTTTTGGTCCATTGTCCCTCCATTTGGACAGCCTTTGGCCAGATTTCTTGCACTAAGAGGTTGAGAGGTATGGTTCTAAGGTATGACTCCACTACATGTTAGAATTAAATAAAGATATATATATATATATATATATATATATATATATATATATATATAGTATATGTATATATTTTATATGTATATCTCTATTTATATTATGTATATATTTTATATCTATCTATATATATATATATATATATATATATATATATATATATATATATATATATATATACACACATATATGCATCTCCATACATATATACTTGTGCATATGTATATATGCAAAGCCTGACTGATTCTACAGAATATTTTCCCTACTGTTGAATGACTCTACTGTATGATATGTTTGAAAAAGCATCAGCAATCTCCACAGCTCAAATGGTGTAGTGGTACATTGTTCTAAATATGCTGTAGAGGCCCCTTGGTTTGAGACTTGGCAGTGTTGATTATTTTGCTACTAGACAGAACAGTGGCTGATGGAAACAGAGTTATTAAAGCAGTTTTAAGCAGTTGTAAGTGGGGTTGCATGAGTTTGTGTGACGCTAAACAATGCTAACATACGATTAACCGCACAAATGCTTAATCTGGGTTGACTTCACTTAGCATTGCGCAAACCCGCTTACTCCAGCTTACTGATGCTTACACCCGTGCTAATTTCTTTAAAAGAAAAGAAAAAGGGGTGATAGCAAAGTGGTGAAAAAGGGGTACGCATAGGGTAAAACAATATGAAAGATAGCTAGGGATGTGCAGGACGGGTGTGTGGAAGGTTCATAGCTGTCCATTTCTTATACAGTGACAACTGTGCATTTGTACAGAATTTGGAGGCAAATTTGGACACTCAAACCCCGGAGAGATGGGTCAGTACAACAGATATGTGTTGTCAAGCCAATTGGATCAGATTACATGTGTCCAGTGGACATGTGTGCGAAATGGACAGCTATGTATGGGGTGACATTTTTTTTGTGAGAGATGCTCTTTCCTTTTTTTAAGGTGAGAATGGGATGGTAGGGAAGCATTGTAGGTACATCTGAGGAGGTAGGTTGGGTAGGGAGACAGACAAGACAGACAAGACAGCAGATGGGGTGGTATATGACACATGAGGGGGGTAAACACATTTGGCGGGGAAGATGGTTGTGAATCTGGAGCCTATGGGCCCCCATATGGTTACAGTAGGACTGAGATCCCCACCCATGGGCAGTCACCACTGCACCTTCACAGCCTCAAAGGTGGCTGTACTGGGGGCTGGACAGGAGGGGTGGCCTGACCCTCAAGGTGCACCAGGCAGCCCTCAATCTGGCACAGCTGCTCTCCAAACTCAGATCAAAGGTTGCTGTGCACCAAACCCCATACCTGACTGTGGGTGACAGCCTCCTGTCCATGCCCGCTTCCTGGGGGGGCAGAGGCCCCATCCCCTGCAGCAGTTCCACCTAAAGGTGGTGCAAGACCAGCAGACAAGGGAGATCCGGCTTGGATCTGATGATGGCCAGATAAAGTGGGACAGGTGGATCCTCTGGGATCTGCCTTCCCAAATGTGCTATGGTTTTGAGGTTTTACAAAATATGTTGGTTAGTCATGAACAACGCATTTCAAGATTAGTTATAACAGCATGCATGGGTGTTCCAATTAACCCCACAAGACAGATTTGAAACAATTGCATAGTAAACAGAACACATGAATAAATGGAACAATAGTATGCATCATAAAAGCATGCCAGTAACATTGACAGCAACAGGCCACCAGCAATGGTATTTAAACAAGATATGTTAACACACAAGCAATGAAACATATTAACAATTATATAACACAGGTTGTAATATTAGGGTTGGAGCACAACATACCTGTAGTTTAGGAGTAATAATTATTGATGCAGATGAGGGGGGAGGGACAGAAAATCCATTAACAACTGTTTATGCTTCTATTTTCCACAACAGTACTGCTCAATACTTTATGGGTCTGCCCTCACTTTACATCTACCTATGGACATAGCTTCTGTAGTACAAATATACCTATTAAACTGTCAGCCTGGAATGGTATGTGCTAAACTGTGACAACTCTGGGTGAATGACTAGAGGGGACTTGTACATGTCAGGGTTACATATCTGGCACAGGAGGGGTACACTGAACTGCTGTTATGTGAGTGTGCTGGCATTTGTCAGCTCATTTCCTATCTGTGTCCAGGATTATTTGCAGCAGTGACCACTAGCCGTGACAGCATGACACTTGAGAGACATGTTTTGGAAACATACCTTTCAACCTCTTAGAGCATGACATCTGGAAGAAGACATACAAAAGAGTAAGACAAAAGCCCATAAATATGGACACATTTTAGATATTGCTCTTGCAAACTTAGAAAGTTGATAAAATAACAGGTTTTGCATTTGCATGTTTTTTTCTGATGGATATGACATCTGACACTTGTATGTCGATCATTATTTTCTAACTTCAGTCTATAAGGGTTTGCCACTGATTTGCCATGACACCACTACTTTATTTTAAACAGACCAAAAATTTGAGACAAATATCTGGACATTCAGTGAATATCTGTACAGTTGAGAGGTATGATTCAGGAAGAGTGCACATTGTGTGTACCTACCCTGCTGTCATTTGCAGACATGTGATGGAAAAATTGAACGTTTGTACACAGTTTATTAGAATACCCTTCATATAGCTACTGGCAATATTTACTTACTTGTAAAACATGTGGGGAAAATATCTGTTAACACTACCTGACTGTTTTTACATTTATTCCTGAAACTTTGTGTGCAGATATGCACATATTTTAGTACCACTCCCTGGATTCAAACTGTGTCTGGGTGTGCAGAATTAAAAATTAAGCTATTCCTCACCAAACTGAGCTACTGGGGAACTGCTGTTCCTTGTTTTAATGGTTTCTGCCTAATAGTCTCTTGGTTAGACAGTCTGAACTTGTAATTCTGTGATGCATGCATGACAGATAGTTACTGTACTGTGCATTACTCCTTTGGATTACTACATTCTGAAAAGCAAAGGTTAACACAAGGCAATGCTGCATGGTACACACATTGATACTTGACATATTACTATTCAGGGTCAAAGCTTAGTGCAGTATATATTTCATATTTATTTTATATCTCATTTTACAGATACACTATCTATGGTTTCTCCTAACAGCTTGTTTACAGATGCACCTTAGTTAATATAGGCTGTCACAGCCATATTTGCTGTGAAGAACATGCATACATTCTATATATGTCTACAACAACATACCAGAAAAAACACAACATTTTTTAAGGGTTTTTATTGTACTTCAATATTCGTCAGTCATACATTTTTATTTATTCACTTCCCACAGTAAAAGTATACCTACTAGCAGTAAGCAATGCAGTCCTTCTTAGCTATTTTAACAAAATACTTCAAAATAGATTTGTACTCACTAGCCTGTTGTCACAGCCTCAGCCGTCTGTTACTGTGGGCTTCCATGTTCACAGCCCTCTCTGCTGCAGTTGTAGGGGAGGAAAACACACGTTATGCATATCTGTCTATCACATTCTCAGGCTAGTATTTGCTACAAACTAGTTGACAGTGATACTTACACACTACTGGAGCATTCTTGGCCCATCCATCTTGCATCCACTGGTCCAAGAATGCCCCCTTCCTATGCTTTAGGTCAGCATAGTGGTGTTGCACCTACTCACCAGGCCAGGGGATGCCAGTAGCACTGTTGAGGTCATGTGTGAGATGGTCCCAGTCTTCCACTTTGTATTGGGAGCCCTGGCACTGACCCTGCAGCAGTTTCTCCTCATGGTTTTTAACTAGGAGTCAAACCATGACCCTGGACTCCCGAATGTTCCAGCGTCCCACCCGAAAGCACACTCCCTCTCCTATGCCAGCCATTGTATCTGCACCAATGGACTATAACAGATTATGGCTGTATTCCCACCTGCACCATTTAAATAGTGTGATATTCCCGCCCTTTGCTGTCATTGGACTATTTTGAAAAGGTTAAGCTCCGCTAAGCAGTGTGCAAATCCACTAAGACAGTTTTAATACTGCTTAAAGGGGAAGTTGTTGAGCAGTGTTTAACAGTGCGCAAATCCACTTAGCTGAGCTACCCGATGTTTAGCATTCACATCTTAGCAATGGTTACACTTGCTAAGCATAGCTAAACACTGCTAACTGATGCTTACTTTTAATTTTTTAAATATATCAGAGGACTGACTTAATTTATTAAGTGTATATGATGTACTTTACATGACATCCCTCTATGTGCTTTCCTAACATTGGCAAGGGGTTTGACTATACTGTACGGGGCACTTGTGTGTACATGGGTGGTTTCACATGTTATATGCACTCACACTTACACTGTACCACAGCTACACTACCATGGTTGACAACAACCAGTTGCTATATAATTTAACTTAAAATAAATTATTTTAAAACTACGTTCCCAATAATTTGCCTGTCTTGGTTCATAGATTCATAGGTAGGTACTAGGCTATCTGCCTAAAGGCATTTATGAGCCAGCTGGGATGTGTTGGCTTTTGCTGCCTCCTTAGATTAGTTCCCCGTGCCTCTGGCCAGCAGAGCCACTGAAGTGATCCCCAGGGTAAACTTTCTGTTTCCCATCCACTCGTCAAGGCTTCTCTTGAAGAGTGTTAGTGAGCAGCTCTCCCTAATGTAGATTGGAATCTTGCTCCAGAGCTTGGGAAGTCTCTGGGACAGGAATCTATCCCTCCAACATATACTATTTATTGTTGTGTTGAGGTTTATAACCCTAGAGCATGTGGCTCGAGGAGATATGGTTTTCTTTAGGTGGAGCATGTCCATCAATTCTGTGTTGGACACAGCCTTGTATGTCAGGCAGAGATCACCTCTGAGTAGGCAGTATGCAACTGAGTACAGCTGGAGTTTCTTCAGTCAAGCTGCATAGAGCATTTGTTTGAGGCCAATGATCCTCTTGTTGAGGTACATCTGTGGTCTTTCCAGCTGTTGCAGGTGTCTTGTAAGGTACATCCGAAATGGGGCATTGTACTCTATGATGGGTCTGATGAGTGATGCGTAGAGGGGCACAATTACCTCTTTTGATCTGGATGCAAACCCTTTTGTGATTACGTGGGCCGCGTAGAAGGATTTTCTAACCACTTTGGCAATGTGATTATCAAAGGAGAGATTACTATCTACTTGGGTCCCCAGATCCCTTATTACGTCTTCCGTATTTAGGGGGCTACCAACTATGTAGCAGTTTGTAGGTACTTTGTGTTTTCCAAAGGGGATGACTATGCACTTTTTGGCATTTAGCTTGAGGCCATGGTTTTGACACCAGGTATCTGTCTTCTCAGTGAGACCCTTTTGGAGGATGTCTGTGTCAGTCGGAGAGTCAATTATAGCCCCACGTTTGCAGTCCTCTGCAAACTTGGTCAGTCTTAGTCCTCCTGTGCTTACTTGTACCTCTGAGAAGTATATGCCAAACAGGAGGGGTCCTAGGACTGAGCCCTGGGGAATGCCACTTGTAACCGGTTTAGCGTCAGACCTAGCTTCCAAAACTCTTACCATGTGGGTTCTGTCCATGAGCCAGTTGGCAACCCATCTTTATGCTCAGGCTGGTGAGCTTGTCTATAATACCAGAATGGAGAATGGTGTTGAAGGCCTTTGCAAGGTCTAGGTAGCCTGTGTAGACTACCTTTCCCTCGTCTATAGCCTTGGTAACTGTCTTAAAGAAGTCCAAAAGGTTTAGGAGGCATGATCTGCCCTTAAGAAAGCCAAACTGGGTAGGGTCCAGTGTTTGGAGGTTCCCATTGTCTCTGTTAATGAGATCCATGATGATGCACTCCATAGCCTTGCAGACCAAGCTAGTCAGGCTTATAGGGCAATAGTTCCCTGGGTCTGTTGTGGCTCCACCTTTATGGAGCGGAATAACCATTGCTGTGTGTCATTCTATAGGCATGTAGCCTGTGGAGAGGCTGAGTTTGAACAGTGTGTTTAGGTGAGGGGTTAGTTCATCTTTGAGCTCATGTAAGATGCAGCCTGAGACACCGTCCAGTCCCATTGATGCTGTGTTTTTGGCTTTGGAGAGGGCTGTTTTAACCTGAGGGTCTGTGATTTCAGGAGCACTACAATCTTCTGGTATGGTTATGGGCCCTTTTGGGGGTGAGAGGGGGGTGAAGTTTGCACTGAACCTGTCTGCCAGGATTTTGGCTATATCGGTCGGTTTAGTGTATTTTGTGCCATTCTGCACAAACTCCAAGCAGATCTGAGAATTGCCACTTAGATTCTTGACATAGCTAAAGAATGCCTTGTGGTTATCTTTGGAGTCTTTAGCAATTTTTTTTTCGAAACTAGCCTTGGATGATTTTATGAGGGATCGTAGTTTCTTGATGATACTGATCAGGGATGTCTTCCCCTCTTGGGATTTTATTCTTTTATGTACTAGTTTCCTCCTTCTATTGTATAGCTTGTTTATGGCAGGGGTCCACCAGACTGGTTTCCTTTTCATGGAGGAGTGAGTCTTGGTTTTGCTTGGGATAGCACGATCCATGCATTCTTGTACATGCCCGTAGAGTGAATTAGTAAAGGATTTTGCAGCTTTGGCAGCATTATCCTTTAGCATGGGGGACTTGAAACTTTCCACCTCGGTCTTAAGTAACATGAAGTTTGCTTTTGAAAAGTTTTTCATGGTGGTTTCTTTGACTGGGGGTGGGGGTGGAATGTGGATATCCAGAGTGATTAGTTTATGGTCAGATCTAATCAGTGAGGGGTTGACCTTTGGTGTGGAATACCAGTCACCCATGTTGGTGATGACCAGGTCCAATATGTTGTCAACTCTGGTGGGGGTGTTGACCAGTTGATCCAGGGCATTTGAGTTTATAAATTCTAGGAAAAGTTGGGCAAGGGAGTTAGCACTTGAGTAGTTCTCCCAGTTAATGTTTGTGCAATTAAATCACCCAATATCAGGGTGTTTGGTAGGACCTTTATGTTTCCCAGTGTTTCCAGAAATGTGGAATGGGAGTCCTGGGACATGGGTGATCTGTAGCAAGCTACAATTTGAATTGCAGTTCTGTCCATTGTTAGTTGCACGTGGATGATCTCTGAAGCATTGTGCTGTGTCTCTAACCTGGAGGTGTGGGTATCCTTGAAGAATATGGATACAGCCCCGTCTTTTGTATATCGGTCCGGGTTTTGTGGCCGAAATGTATGGTATGAGTTGTAGTCTGGTAGTGCTGGGGTGCTCTCTGGAGCCTTAAACCAGGTTTCTGTTACTGCACATATATCGATTTTCTCCATACTGAGGAGTGCCACGAGTGCATGCATTTTGAGGTTTAGACTTCTGGCATTGAGTAGCATTACCCACAGTTTTTTGTTACTTGTGCTATTTATGGCAGTGGGTTTGCCTTTTGAGCCTTGCCTAAAAAAGGCACTATGGGGTTGGTAAGAGCCTTGGCCAGTATTTGAAAGCCTAAGGGTGACAGGTGCAAGCCATCTCTAGCAAAGCTGCGTGGTTTGTCAAGCATGTCATCCCAGGCTGACAGACACTGAATCCCCTTTGAATGACACCAGAAGCTTAGCCATTTGTTGAAACTGATAATTTTTTTCTTTATACAGTGGTATCATTCTTGGTGAGGGCAGGATGCTACTCAGGGTCAGGGTCATATCAGCCTGGGCTATGTGATCAGAGAGCTCTTCCATGTCTCTTTTCATATAGTCCAGGGAGGTATGGTTCAGGTCATTCACACCAGAATGGACAATGACAGAGTTGTATTTGTACTTGTTCTGGATTGACCTGAGTGCATGTGTTATGTGGCGGATCCTGGCACCCAACAGACAGCAAACAGTAACCTTTTCCTTGTTCAGCCTAGTGAGTGGGATGTCAGTGTGCCTGACTATAGAGTCACCCATTACTAGTGTGTTGGGTATGTTATTTTGCCTTAAGGGCTGTGATTGCATGGCACACTGATTTTGTGAAGTATGTGTTTCATGGTTTGTGTTGGGGGGTGGAAGGTTGCTTGGATGTGTGCTTTGGAGGTCTCTGTTGTTTTTGCAGATTTTTATTTAGAGCCTCTGAGTATATTTTTGTGTATTTATGTGTGTTTTTTGCCGGTGCTGGTTTCAGAGGTCTATGTGAGACTGCTGGTGTGATGCAAGTAATTCCCTTCTCCTCTTGACTGTCTGGTGCAGTCTTGGGTTGACTGAACTTAGCCTCCAGTTTGGCTGTATAATTGCATCTCTCACATGTATTAGTGTTTGGTGGCAGGAGGAAAGGTTGTCTTTGTACATGAGGCAGTTGTAGCATTGCGTAAAAATGCCCAGATTCACCAGTTTTACTGGAGAGTACACATGAAACTGCCCTATGGACATGCCTTGATAGGTAAAGTGAGCTCTTTTACTGACTGGTTGGTAAGTTCAAACAGAAAGCCTTTTCCCAGTCCGCAAAACCGCTCTACTGTGGGTTTTATAGGAGCGAAATGAAAGAGATAGAAATTAGCATAAAATGGTCAATTTGTTTGTGTCTTTTTGCTTTTCCCAGTTAGGGGTCGCAACAGAAGAACTCCGGTCCGCTAATGATTGGCAGTAGAGTTTTACGTGCTGCTTGCTGGGCCTAACACACAACCTTCAATGAAGGAACGCCCGTTCACGAATGTCACCACACAGAAGACGCTCTAACTGAGGATCGAACGGGCAACGTCTAACTGTGAGGTAACAACAAACTACTAATTTCTTGGTGGAAACCACTCCTCCAGGGACAGAGAGGCTGCTCAAAGCTCCCCACTCTCACAGGTGAACCGAGAAACTTCCTTCTATCCAAGTAAAGTATGGGCAAACACAGAAACTTGTAACACAGCCCTGAATTCAGCACTAACCTGAAAACTAGACTATACTAGCTTAGAAAGGTGGGAAAACAAGTGTATTTATTTATTTATTTATTTTCAGAAAATAAAGCCGATACAATTAAAAAAACATTTTAATTGCACATAAATGGCTATCACACTTGAGTGTGTAGCCTACAACAGTTAACCATGTAATTTAAACAGAAAAATGACTTTGTTAAAGTGCAGGCAGTAAAATAAGTACAGTATGTAACTGAAACAAGCTATATAAATCACAGAAACTCTACAAAATCAGTGTTATAGGCGGAGTTAGCTAAAGGCAGTAAGAAAATGCAGAAAATTATACTTAATCACTCCAAAGTCTCTCTTTTGTCTCTCTGCTGCTGTAAAACTCTGCAGGGCACCAGGCAGGAGCTTGCTGAGCTGTATACAAGCACAAAAACCTTGCAAATGCAGGTTTTGTAGCAGGGAAATGAAAGAGAGAGAAATTAACCCAAAATGTCCAATACACTATTAATTTCTAGGCTGAAACCACTCCTCCAGGGATGGACAGGCTGCTCAAAGCTCCCCTCTCTCACAGATGAACAGAGAAACTTCCTTCCATCCAAGTAAGGCATGGGCAAACAGAAAAACTTGTAACACAGCCCTGAATTCGGCACTAACCTGAAAACTGGACTATACTAGCTTAAAAAGGTGGGAAAACAAGTATATATGCATATGTATATATATATATATATATATATATATATATATATATATTTATTTATTTTTTCAGAAAATAAAGCAAATACAATAAAAAACACTTTAAATCCACAGAAATGGATATCACACTTGAGTGTGTAGCCTACTACAGTTAAAGATGTAATTTAAACACAAAAACAACTTTGTTAAAGTGCAGGCAGTAAAATGAGTATAATATGTTACTGAAACAAGCTTTTTAAATCACAGAAACTCTAAAAAATCAACGTTTTAGGTGGAATTAGCAAAAGGCAGTAAGAAGATGCAGAAAAATGATACTTAATTACTCAAAAGTCTCTCTTTTATCTCTCTGCTGCTGTATGTCTCTGCAGGGCACCAGATAGGTGCTTGCTGAGTTGTATACAAGCACAAAAACTTGCAAATGTGGGTTTTATAGCAGGGAAATGAAAGAGATAGAAATTAGCCCAAAATGGCAAATAAACTACTAATTTCTGGGCTGAAACCACTCCTCCAGGGACAGATAGGCTGCTCAAAGCTCTCATCTCTCACAGGTGAACAGAGAAACGTCCTTCTATCCAAGTAAGGTATGGGCAAACACAGAAACTTGTAATACAGCCCTGAATTCAGCACTAACCTGAAAACTGGACTATAATAGGTTAGAAAGGTGGGAAAACAAGTATTTTTTTTTTGCTTTTTAAAAAATAAAGCAGATACAATTAAAAAAGCACTTTAAATGCACAGAAATGGCTATCACACTTGCGTGTGTAGCCTACAGCAGTTAAACATGTCATTTAAACACAAAAATTACTTTGCGAAAGTGCACGCAGTAAAATAAGTACAATATGTAGCTGAAACAAGCTTTTTAAATTACAGAAACTCTAAAGAAAATCAGCATTTTAGGCGGAATTAGCTAAAAGCAGCAAGAAAATGCAGAAAAATGATACCTAATCACTCCAAAGTCTCTCTCTTGTCTCTCTGCAGCTGTTGAACTCCATAGGGCACCAGGCAGGAGCTTGCTGAGCTGTATATAAGCATAAAAACCTTGCAAATGTGGGTTTTATAGCAGGGAAATGAAAAAGATAATAAGCAGCCCAAAATGGCCAATAAACTACTAATTTCTGGGCTAAAACCTCTCCTCCAAGGACAGATAGGCTGCTCAAAGCTCCCCTCTTTCACAGGCAAACAGAGAAACTTCTTTCTATCCAAGTAAGGTATGGGCAAACACAGAAACTTGTAATACAGCCCTGAATTCAGCACTAACCTGAAAACCGGACTATACTAGCTTAGAAAAGTAGGAAAAACAAGTATATTTTTGGGGTTTTTTTCAGATAATAAAGCAGATACAATAAAAAAACTATTTAAATGCACAGAAATGGCTATCACACTTGAGTGTGTATGCTACCACAGTTAAACAGGTAATTTAAAAACAAAAATGACTTTGTTAAAGTGCAGGCAGTATAATAAGTACAATATGTAGCTGAAACAAGCGTTTTAAATCCCAGAACCTCAAAAAATTGGCGTTTTAGGTGGAATTAGCTAAAGACAGCAAGAAAATGCAGAAAAATGATACCTAATCACTCCAAAGTCTCTCTATTGTCTCTCTGCAGCTGTTGAAGTCCATAGGGCACCAGGCAGGAGCTTGCTAAGCTGTATACAAGCACAAAAATCTTGCAAATGTGGGTTTTATATCAGGGAAATGAAAAAGATAGAAATCAGCCCAAAATGGCCAATAAACTACTAATTTCTGGGCTGAAACCACTCTTCAAGGACAGATAGACTGCTCAAAGCTCCCCTCTCTCACAGGTGAACAGAGAAACTTCCTTCTATCCAAGTAAGGTATGAGCAAACACAGAAACTTGTAATATAGCCCTGAATTTAGCACTAACCTGAAAACTGGACTATACTAGGTTAGAAAGGTAGGAAAACAAGTATTTTTTGAGTTTTTTTTTCAGAAAATAAAGCAGATACAATAAAAAAACCCACTTTAAATGCACATAAATTGCTATCACACTTGAGTGTGTACCCTACAACAGTTACACAGGTAATTTAAACACAAAAATGACTTTGTTAAAGTGCAGGCAGTATAATAAGTACAATGTGTAGCTGAAACAAGTGTTTTGAATCTCAGAACCTCAAAAATTGGTGTTTTAGGTGGAATTAGCTAAAATCAGCAAGGAAATGCAGAAAAATGAAACCTAATCACTCCAAAGTCTCTCTTTTGTCTCTCTGCTGCTGTATAACTCTGCAGGGCACCAGGCAGGAGCTGGCTGAGCTGCATACAGGCACAAAAACCTCGCAAGTGTTGGTTGTATAGCAGGGAAATTAAAGAGATAGAAATCAGCCCAAAATGGCCAATAAACTACTACTTTCTGGGCTGACACCACTCCTCCAGGGACAGATAGCTCCCCTCTCTCACAAGTGAACAGAGAAACATCCTTCTATCCAAGTAAGGTATGGGCAAACACAGAAACTTGTAACAAAGCCCTGAATTCAGCACTAACCTGAAAACTGGACTATACTAGCTTAGAAAGGTGGGAAAACAAATATATATATATATTTTTTGCTTTTTAGAATATAAAGCAGATACAATAAAAAAACACTTTAAATGCACAGAAATGGCTATCACACTTGAGTGTGTAGCCTACAACAGTTATTCAGGTAATTTAAACACAAAAATGACTTTGTTAAAGTGCAGGCAGTAAAATAAATTTGATATGTTGCTGAAACAAGTTTTTAAATCACAGAAACTCTAACAAAATCAGTGTTTTTAGGCAAAATTAGCTAAAGGCAGCAAGAAAATGCAGAAAAATGATAATCACTCCAAAGTCTATCTTTTGTCTCTCTGCTGCTGTAGAACTCTGCTGGGCACCAGGCAGGAGCTTGCTGAGCTGTATACAAACACAAAAGCCTTGCAAATGTGGATTTTATAGCAGGGAAATGAAAGAGAAATTAGCCCAAAATGGCCAATACCCTACTCATTTCTGGGCTGAAACCTCTCCTCCAGGGAAAGATAGGCTGCTCAAAGCTCCCCTCTCTCACAGGTGAACAGAGAAACTTCCTTCTATCCAAGTAAGGTATGGGCAAACACAGAAACTTGTAGCACATCCCTGAATTCAGCACTAACCTGAAAACTGGACTATACTAGGTTAGAAAGGTGGGAAAACAATTTTTTTTGGTATTTTTGTTTTTTTTTCAGAAAATAAAGCAGATACAATCAGAAATACACTTTAAATTCACAGAAATGGCTATCACACTTGAGTGTGTAGCCTGCAACAGTTAAACAGGTAAAGTAAGCACAAAAAACTTTGTTAAAGTGCAGGCAGTAAAATAAGTACAACATGTAGCTGAAACAAGCTTTTTAAATCTCAGAAATTTTAAAAAATTGGTGTTTTAGGCAGAAATCACTATAGGCAGCAAGAAAATGCAGAGAAATGATAATTACTCACTCCAAAGTCTCTCTTTTGTCTCTCTGCTGCTGTAGATCTCTGCAGGGCACCAGGCAGGAGCTTGCTGAACTGTATACAAGTACTCGGACCATGCATGCTTGCATATAAAGCCAGGTCTCTAACCACTGCATTATCTCAGCTTGGAAATTTCACCTGTATATTTGTATTTATCTCCTATGGGATGTTTAAGCCATGGTAAGCGGAGGGCCATAGTACACACACCCACTTAGCTACGCTTAAACATTCCTTAGCCTAGAAAAACAAATTATAATATTGTTATTACATTATTATGTTATATAGCGTTCAAGTAGTAGTCAAGTATGTAATATATTGAGTATTGTGGTGTTCTGAGAAGTCATTGAGGACTGCAATTGGGAAATAATGGCATACATTTGGCTTTCAGTTTTTTTTTCCTTCAGAGATTCCTGCTAATCAACTTTTTAAGTGTGTGAGGGCAATTTTTCAGAAGTGTCTCTATTTTTATTGTTTTTCCCCCCATTATTTGTGCCTTTGTCCACATGGACTGCTGTCAGGGAATATTGGCATACATTTGCTTTCAGACTTCTATCCTTCAGTAATTCATGCTAACTTTCTAAGTTTTTAAGGGTAATATGTATGATGTGTCCCTTTTCCGGGATTTATCCCCCATTATTTGAGCATTTGTACACATTTCCTGCTTTAGCAGGTTGCAGACATGTCATACAGCACTTTTACAATACAGGGGGTATGTCACAGAACCTGTCACACACCCCCTGCATTGCTTTCCTGCTGCCATATGTATTTCAGTGTCTGTGGACAATGAAAGGATCATTTATTTAATTTCAGTGTCCACGGACACTGAAATATTGACATAATATTAGAGTAATTCTCTAATATTATGTTAGACCCTATTAGGAAGTGATGTACAGCACTTTCTGAGTGCAGGGGGCGTGTTCAATGTCCGTGCGCTACTTGAACATGCCCCGTGCATTCATTCATTGTTCATGTCCATGTAGATTAAACAGCACCGCACCTTCATGAATATGGAAGGCGCGCTGCTGTGCTATATGGACACAAACCATTCTGTGCAGGAATAGTGTTATTCCTGCACAGAGTTTATTGAATCCCAGGGATTGTTTCTATTAGTATATACTTAACATTATTTTTTCAGGCCTGAAGAGTAGCATGAAGCCACTTTTATCCAGACTGGTACACCATATGTGAAACACACATGATTATGCGCACATGCAGATTGGATATAAAGTACAAATAGTTCAGAATCAGAACACTATGAGTAACTGATATATCTTAAAATGAGTTTTACTGATAGAGTGATTGAAACTGGCTTTGAAGTTGTAGACAAGACAGTCAAAAAATTAAAACCATCATCTTTCAAAATAAATAACTATAACAAGGAGAAGATGAAAACCTTCTAAGCAGACATCTCTAAGTTATAGAATATATATACATCCAGCAATATTACCTGAATGCAGGTATAATGAGAGACTGCAGTACCAGATGCTGCTGCTGTAGAGTTATTGATCTCAAAGCTGTCATGCTCACGAGTGCCTGCTTTGCATTATAATTTGCGTGAATCCGTGCAGACAGGTGCAGATACCTGTCTGCATGATGTTTGACCTTGCTCACTTATATAGCTTATACAGTTCAGTGTTTTCCACTGCCTTGTCATTCCCACTGTAACCTACCACAATAGTATTATGATACCATTAACTGTGATCAAGACAGCTCAAATAGGCTGTAATAAAATGCATTTTTATTGAATGGAGTTTCATGTTTTCCATTTAACTTCTGGAAGGGCTAATTCTTAATTAGAGCTGTCGTATTTATTGTTTTATTTATTTATTTATTTATTGCTTTATTGTCTTATTTAATGTTAGTGCATTTATTGTTTTTTTTTTTTTTTTTTTTTTTTTTAATTAAGGAATTGTAAGGGCTGTGGGACACTGAAATAGTTTTGATGGGGAGTCCTACTTATAGATTTGTAGCCAGTCATTCACAAAGGATTTAAGTGGTAGCAAAATGCAATGCATGGTCAATAATAAATTCATGTCAGTATGAGAAAAAATAAGGAATTTTAAAAAATTACACAAGGAAAACCAGAAACAAAGAGAATGTTAACCCTCAGAGCAGAAACATTGAAAAGTATTAGTACACATGCCTACTAAGAGAAAACCACATAAAGTGGACAGCGTGGTAGTTTGATGTTGAGACTTCTTTCTCATATTGAGTTTTCATATTTCCAGACTCCTATTTTTATTCATGAATTCTTATGTAGAAGTTACATGCTTGGCTTGTGTCTGCATGAACTGCCACAGATTACTCCTCCTATGTCTCAAAAACATACTATTTAGCTACTAAACTGCCTTTCTCTATTGTCTATATAAATTGCTGACTATACACACACACAGATGCACATACATACATACATACATACATACATACACACCTATACCTTTCATTCAGTCATGGCCTACTTCCTGGTCAAAAAGGATCCAAGAAAGACTACTTCACCAGTTCATTTGTGGGCCAAGGTGAACATCCTACAGCTATAAATCTTTCTTACCCTGACCTTTTGAGTTACTTAACAAGACAACAGTCACTTTGATTTTTGATATATTTTATCCTGAATAATGTGATACTGCTAAACATTGTACTACATGCATTTATTATATACTGTGTTTCATACAGTCCATTTGACTCAGAACAATTCAATCTTACTGTAGGGGAGGTCCTGACTTAACTGACTGGCAAGCATCTCTGACATGATTGAGTTTCTATAACTTACATTGCTTTTTTCCTTCTTCTTTTCCCAAAAGGACTAATAAAACTTTACTGTAGTGAAACTGTTCTTCTGCCTAGTGTGTATATGTGTGTTGGGGACAGTAGGGTAGGTCCACACTTTGAAATGATATCATTGGCAGTAGTCTATGGTATGGCTATAATGGTTAAAATGTAACTTTCTACTGTATATTATTGATTCTACTGTCAACTAAAACAATTTTCTCTGAAAAAATCTGAATGGCTGCCTATTTAGGTAAACCAGATTTAATGATGCTATTATTATTTATTTATTTATTTATTTATTGACATTTGTTAACCGGGAAAGTCCACTGGGCCAATGATCCATTTTCAGTGGAGGCCCGGGGAGAAAAGCTCCATACAATCACAGAAATTTTTATATAACATCAGCTTAACTTTGAAAGTCAAGAAAGTTTTTGTACAATACAAATTGAAGTAGATATACAAGACACATGCATATTTAGAGGTATACAGTACAAGAAAAAATAAACCCAGTGTGTTAGATTTTTAGTAATTCTGTTTTTATATTCTCATAAGTAAGAATACTGTTTAATCAATTCTGTTTATTCAGCCACAGAAATAAAGAAAGCAAGATAGATTGGATACGAAGACAGATAGTGTAAATTAGAACTATATTAAGTTTGTAAAAGTATTTGTAGAGTATAGTGGCCAAAACATTTAAGGTGGTTTAATTATATGACAAGAACAGACAAGGTTCTTGAAATAGTGTTCTTTTAGTGCAAATTTAAATGTTTTTAAAGAGTCTAGTTGAGTAAGAGAGAGAGGGAGTGCATTCCAAAATTTGGCAATAGCATGTGAATAGAGACATTGCCCAGCTCTTTGGTTGGGTTTAGTTATGGTTAAGAGTTGTTTGTTAGAGGACCTAAGATGCTGAGTAGGGGTCTGTGTCTGTATTATAGTTTGAAGGGATGGACAGAAGTTTGAATTATTTAGTAGTTTGTGGGCGAGAGTAAGTTGGGAGCAATGTAGGTAATGAGGGAACTTAAACCAGTTTATAGATTTAATGGCCAGGCAATGATGTGTGCGAGTTGGCATGTTGGAGACAAACTTGGCAATTTTATAGTAGTATGACTGCAGTTTGCTCAGGAGAGATGTGTGCAGGTTAATAAAAATGGGGCAACCATAGAGGAGGGAGGGTAGAAGTAGACTATTAGCTAGTTTCAACTTAGTAAACTTGTCCAAATAGAGTTTATGCCTATAGAGTTTGCCAAGCTTAAAATGGGTCTTTTCGACTGAGTTAAATATATGATTCTCAAAGGATAGTTTGTCATCAATTGTGATGCCAAGTAGTTTGGCTGTTTTTGCTATTTCAATTTCCGTATTGTTTTGAGACAATATTTTAAAGTCTAGAGTTAGAGGTTTGGTTGTGAAGAGTAAAAGGTTTGATTTTTTTTTTGGGATTAAGTAGCAGTTGAGCTTCGTTAAGTCAAGATTCAATGGAAGTAAATGCATTTTGTGTTAACTTAAGGAAATCTGAGATGTTGTTAGAGGATGTAATTGTTGAATCGTTCACATATTGAATGAGTGTACTTTGCAGGGATGCTTTATGGAGATTATTAATACATATGTTAAAAAGCAAGGGCCCAAGAACAGATCCTTGGGGAATGCCTGTGTTGTTGAGTAGGTAATCGGATTGCTTACTTTGTCATCTAACAGATTGTTTTCTGTTGTGTAGATAGTTATGGAACCAGGATAGCATGTGTGGGGAGCAGATTATGATCTCAAGTTGTAAAAGTAGTTTTGAGTTGGACACTGTATCAAAAGCTTTTGATAGGTCTAGTAGGATCACTGATGTTAGGAGGCCTGCATCAAGAGCTTTGTATACAGTGTTGGTAAATGACAGGCTGTTGTTGTGCTGTGTGCTGGCCGAAAACCATGTTGGGTGGGTGCGAGGAGGTTATTGTCTGTGAGATGTCTTAGCAATTGAGAATGAATACACTTTTCTAAAATTTTAAAATGTTTAATCTGTTCAGACCACAATATTGCCCAGGTAGTGAACTGTGCTGCAAAATATATAGAAGGGTCCAGTTTGGACTTTATTATGTGTCTAGCAGAGTACCTGACTAATGTCTTCATTAGGTGGCACATGTTTCAGCTCAAATCATCTTGTGTTTAAAGTAAACCCTATAACAGCATGTTGAAGCAATAATTTAAGACAGCTGATGGGTTACTTATGGGATATAGCAATGAAAATTAAACCCTCACAGGAAAACTTCAGCAGCTGTAGACAAATCTGAATGATCCATGGCACAGGAAACTGATTATTGTGATTTTGTAATGGATCTCATAAAAATATGTACGTTATTATTTTAATAGCTCTGTTGCATGGGTGACTCCCTCAGGTTTCCATTTGTTTTCACTGAAGTGCAATGTTGAGGATGCCTCAGAGCCTTACATCTAGTACACAGAATCCTATGCATAGTGATGGATAATCTGTATGTTATATGGACTTCTTGGTGCTTAGGGATGCATATTCAGTGCATTAACTCTGTTTAAGGCAAAAGGAGTGAATAAACCTGAGCTGTTTTACTTTCAAGTGCACTCAGCATTCTACTTCGTCTTAACCCATAATTTCTTCTTCATGCTTTCTCCAGCTTTGTCACATCCTCTTGAACGCCTCTGTGAATTCTTTGTCTACAACCCATTCTCCCAGTCCATTTAAAGGATTCTCAGCTTTGCCTGTAAAGAATTACTTTTGGATTTCAAAGCAGTACTTGCTCCTTGTGAGCTAATACTGATGTTCTCTTCCCCACTCCTCTGTTCTTCCTCTTCAGGATGACCCAGTTCACATCTCCTTAAAATGATGTTTTCCACTTTTATCATGTTCCCTTATTTCTTCTGATCTCAAATGGAACAACCTCTTGTCTAGCTAACCCCTGCTCTTATAATTTCTCCTCCATCCCACATACCTTTCTGATGGATTTCCATGGGAATCCTTTTAGCAGTTTGATGTCCCTGTTCCCTCTATGACCTTCAGAGCTGCACACAGTACTGAAGAATGCAGCCTAACCACGGTTCAGAGCATTGGGTGCATTACCTACTGTTTCTGGAATCGATCTCATGGAGGATATCCCTCAGCAGTCTGTTCGCTTGAACCTTCCCAGTCATTCTTCTCCTTTTGGCCCAGTCCAGGTGCATTTCCTGCTGTACTGTTGTCAGTTCTATTCCTCTACCTGATACTTCATACCAGGATTATTGGGTCTGAAATGCAAGAATTTACCTGCATCTGTAATGAGTCTCAACTACCACCTTCCTGCTCATAAGTTAGCTTTCAAAAACCTTCCTTATACTCTTCTCCCATCCATCACTGTTATATGTATCTTTTTGCCATCAATAAAAAAGTTAATACTGTTTTTGTACCCTCTGACATACTGAAAATTATAGGATCCAGCAAAGACCCTCTGTGGTATAGCACTAGTTGCTTTTCTTATTCCTGACTATCTCTCAGCACCATACAGTAATCCAGTCTCTCGGTCTTGAGGCTACTCCCATCCCCTATATTTTCAGCTAACTGTGAGTGACCAATTTAAAGTTTGAGAAAGTCAAGATAGACTATATCAGTTGGTATTATTTTGTGAAGTTCGCTCATAAAGACCTCATAAAAATGGATGACATCTGACTGGCAGCTCCATTTTACTATGAAAGTCTGCTCATTACTGTCTTGCAGACTGATGTCCACTTGGAACACTACCACTCATCCGTCATAATTCTGTGATGTCCACTAGAAACATTACTACAATGCAATATTTCAGAAACCTCATATATGCCCAAATTCAAAAACATGACCTATTAATGGAAAAAAGACATACATTCCGGACAATAGATAATAACCAGACATTTCTTTAATGCCCAAATCAATTCTAATATGGAGAAGGACCTTGCTAACAAGGAAATATTTATAAATCTTGAAAGGGCCTTCATAACAGTCAGCCACCACAATCTCTTCCTTGAAAAAACTCCGTGGTGGTGCAGCGGTAGCATTGCTGCCTCACAGCAAGAGGTTCTCCCTTTCGATTCTCGGCTGGAGTGCAGGGAGTGCCTTCTGTGTGGAGTCTGCATGTCCTTCCTGCAGTTGGGTGAGCATTTGAAAGACATGCGTAAATGGGCGTGCCTTTGTTGAAGGTTGAACGTCGAGCTGGCACCTCGGCGTTCGTGAAAATCTACTGCCAATCATTAGCGGACCGGACTTCCGCTGTGGCGACCCCTAACCGGGAAAACCCGAAAGACAACAACATTATGGATCTTCTTAAGAAGTGACAAAATGGTTCATAATATATTTACAAAACAGTTCCTTCAGAATTCCTGAAGACAGCATCTGCTCTTTCACTGCATATCTTCAGGGGTCTACCTTGAGGTTCAGGTGTAGGTCTTCATTTTTATTTTCTCTTGATATAAACAGTATACCTTGGAAAAAATTTCCATCTTATTACTACGTACACTGATAACATGGACTTTACTTTAGATCATATGTCCCCAATACAGCTATCTGTATTGCTGCAAAAAACTTTTTGTTTAACTGGCTGACTAACAACAAATTATCAATAAGCACTAGTAAATCCTCACAGTAAAACTCTGTCCAGTTCGACTCTCAGCTAGAGCATCTTCTGCGTGGAGACATGCGTGAATGGGCGTACCTTCGTTGAAGGTTGTGCGTTAAGACTGGCAACTCAGCACGTAAAAATCAACTGCCAATCATTAGCGGACCGGAGTTCCGCTGTGGTGACCCCTAACTGGGAAAAGCCAAAAGACACACACACACACTAGTAAATCAATTGAGATGGAATTTCGTAAAGTGAAAAGATTTATTCAGCATATTACATCACCAATTATTATGAATCTTTTTGATAGTTTGCTCCAATTTATCAAATAGCAAAGATGCCTAGGAAGGATATTAGACAAAATACTAACTTTCCATGATCATAGAGACCTTACCACAAGAACAGTACTACAACCACTGCATACAGCCTACAGTATATGGCATGTCATTATCCCAGAGGAAAGACCAGTCATTGCCATTAATACATTAATCTTAAGGGTAGGGTATGCTTTACCCATCACTGTATCATTATCAATTCAAAACTCTGCAACTGAAAATAAAATCTTAACATTTATACATTTAAATTTGTAAATGGAACACCACTGTACTAGTAATCAGAAATAAATGTCTTCCTATCTCAGACAGAACTAGTTCCCTACTAAATACTCCTTCATACAAGTTGTAATGAGAAAGGTTTTATCCACCCCTAATCAAGAGATTAAAAGTGCTTGAACCATGGGACTGTAGGAGAGAAAGAAATTAGGGCATGTAAGCCTTGTAGACATTTACTCCTTATCAGTACTAGTTTGAACCCCTTCTTTCAAGGAAGGCTGGTCCAGTAAAGTTGGTGGAGTATTTCTGAATACCCATCCAATTGTTCACTTCTCACCTGAAGGAAGATAAAAGTATCATACTGCTAAATTTGCAATGGAAATAGATTTCCAAAGTGGGGAAGGTAGTGCATAATAAACCTCTCTCTCCACCTTGTTTTATTTATCTGTTGGTGAAGATTTAGATTCTTTGTTGTAATATTTATGGGACTACATCATTTGTGAAGATGCACTTTATCCTGGACTCCTGGGTCCCAAATGGCTCGGAAAACAAGGCATAGATCTCTCCTCAGCTAGTATGCTGAATAAGGGAAACATTATTTCCAGGCATTTCTGTTAGGTTACGTTTTTTAACTCAGTGATTTCTGAAGTACAGAATATGTGTTTTTTTTTATTGCATGATATGTCTGGTGAGGTACATTGTGTTCAGTAATCATTTTACTCTATTAGAAGTTCATCTGCTTTAAACCTTCATAGCACTTTTTACTCATTAGCTCCTGTGAAATGCCACTTTCTGTTCATGGAGCAGCCTGACCAAAACCATTTCTGCCTCAAATAATGCAACTTATTTCAAGAGAAAATGAAAAGAATATTTACTTCTACAGCACAGATGCATAGGTTTCAGAGATGGGGGTTAATCTATGGGTTATACCAAGGCTAACTTTTGTCCTACTGTTACTGCTTTATTACTACAACTAACTTACAGGCAACTTCTAAGGCATGTGCATTTTCTATAGTTGTCCTTCAGCAAATATCTGCATTTAAGCAATTCTCATATTTTTAGTTTTTCTCAAGTTATTCCTGTTGCATTCAACACAAAATAATTGCAGGCAGGGAGTTTTCGTCTACGTCTTGAAAAGTGCACAATTGTTCTTGCCCTACCCGGATGGACATTTATTTATAAATGCATTGTATTTGTATGTATACAAGCACCTGTACAACTGCATGGACACAGCCAAACCCAACACAACTAAACCCTGCTTCTAAGGGAAATACAAACCTGTCTGGTGGACATCCTCTATTAACAGGCTTTTCAACAAAAGGAAGAAACTGTTGTCCAAGGGTAAAAAGGAACAAATTCCAAATTGGAAAAACTCCCTACTTAGCCTCAACAAGCAAATTACATCACTAGTGAAAACCTCCAAAGCCAATTATGAGTTGAAACTAGCCACCAAAACGAAGGGAAACCACAAGTCCTTTTTCAGTTACGTCAGGAACCTTCATGGCGAGACCCAGGTTTATTCTGAATTAGTACTTAATGGTACCACTTACTCTGATCCTGTTGACTTAGCCAACCTGCTAGCTGATCGGCTTAGTGCAAACTTCACCTCTATCCCCGCAAAGTTCCATTTGACATCCCGTATGCTTGCCCCAAACCTCACATCTCTGTAGATCAAGTTTTAAAGGTCCTATCCAAGGCAAAGAACACAGCTTCCATGGGACCTAATAGTGTCCTAGGCTGTATTCTGAACCATATCCAGCAAGAAGTAGCTTCACCACTGAGCGACCTATTCAACCGCAGTCTAATTACAGGCTTAATTCCAGCAGAGTGGGGAACTGCCGTTGTCATCCCCTTGCACAAAGGTGGTGATACTACTGACCAAGAAAACTATCACCCCATTAGCTTGACAAGTCTGATCTGTAAAGCCATGGAGTGTATTATTATGGATCTCATAAACAAGGACATAAGCAATATCTAAGCACTTGACCCCACCCAATTTGGATTCATCAGGGGCAGATCTTGCCTATTAAACCTGGTTGAATTCTTTGAGACTGTCACCAAGGCCCTGGATGAGGGAAAGTCAGTACATACAGCTTATCTTGATTTGGCCAAGGCCTTTGACACAATCCCCCACTCGGGCATCATTGAAAAGCTAACACAACTTGGCTTAAATCCCTATTTTGTCAGCTGGGCTGGGTGGCCAACTGGCTCACCGATAGGACCCACAAGGTCAAAATAGGTGCCACCACCTCTAACAGCAGACCTGTCACTAGTGGTGTTCCCCAGGGATCTGCCCTAGGATCCTTATTGTTTGGCATCTACTTCTCAGAGGTCTAGGCAAAGACAAAGAGCACATGGCAGATGAAGTTTGCAGATGACTGTAAGTTGAGTGCTGTCATTGACTCCCCAAATGATGGTAACATAGTGTAAGAGGGTCTCACAGCTACAAATAACTGCTGGCAAAGTCATGGCCTTAAGTTAAACAAAAACAATGTATTATCATACCATCTGGCAAAAATACAGTCCCTACCTGGGTACTCAGGTTGACAACAATCACACATTCGACAATAATGTGGCGGCAGTAGTCAGAAAAGCTTTTTACTTCATTTATCTCATAAGTAAAAGGATTGCATCCAGAAAAAAGGAGGTTATTACCTCTCTGTACTCCTCCATCATTAGGCCTATAACTGAGTATAATGCCCCATTTTGTGTGTACCTCTCCAAACACCTGCACCAACTGGAAAGGTCACAGAAATACCTTACAAAAAGAATCCATGGCCTCCAACATCTGTCCTTTGTGGACAGGCTCAAATAACTATTATTCTATTCTGTATCATACAGCTTGCTTAGAGGTGATCTGTGTCTTGCCTATAAGGCAATATCGGACCCTGCCCAACTAGAGATGCTCCATATCCATAAGTCTAACTCCTCATGCATCACCCACTCAATAGGCCTAAATCTAGTATGCAACAGCAACAAAACCTGCTGGAGAGAGAAGGTTGTTTCCCAGAGGCTGTTCCATCTCTGGAATAGACTTCCCATACATGTCAAACAGAGTACCTTGCTGATCATCTTCAACAGCAACCTCGATGAGTGTATGGGAAACCATACATCTGCCCCAAAGATTCCACCTTTGTCCCTCACTGACAGAGGCAACAGGTGCTGACTGAGGGTTCTTTTTTGAGGATAAACTCTTGGCTAGGCTTGAAAGGCCCCAGGGCCATTAGCCTACTAACCTCCTATGATCCTATGTGAAAATTATCCATATTTTATGTACATTTTCTGCTTCATGTAAAGTTTCATGTTATCAAATAATTGTAAATTATGTTCAACTTATTGTAACTGCATGCTTGTTTTTTCTACTTACCTGTATTGTTTTACAACACAGTCTGGTTGGTGGTTGAAAAGAGCCTTGGAACAGTCCACCAACCTAATTAACAAACAAATAGATAAATAAACAAATATATCTGAACAAGACTTCATTTTAATGTAAATTGTTCACTGTTTGAAAATCCTTTAGAACTAGTGATTTGTTAATATTTGCAGCAGCCTCATCTCCTTACACCTTGGTAAGACAGGCTGACAGACTTTTGATATATTCTCTTTTAATTATCAGAATTGTATAATTATCAGATTTATTTTTTCAACATAAATGTTTATTTTTTTCTGTCAGCTATATATATTATTATGTTTCTTATACCTCTCACCTAAATTATGGGTGAAAAGGTTCCTTATATCAGTTCACTATCCCACTTAACAAATGGGAGACAAACAAAACAGGACAATTGGGAGTAGAGGACTTAAAATTATAACTTAATTTTCCCAAAAATGCCTTAAAGCAAGGCAATTTCATTTATTGTTTGCAAGCAGACATTTTGTTCACTCCTTGTTTTCTTCAGATAACAGACACTCACACAAAGAATGAAATTATTTTTATTCCTTAGCAATATCAAAAGTTAAACATCCAACACACCAAAAGGTTTGAATAATATTACATTTCTATTCAAAAGTTCTACATTAACTATAAAAGCAGGATGTAAGTTTGCAAAGTGTGCACATAAAAATTATAGTTCAACATACAATGCTGTAAGTCATGAGAAACTGAAATGCAAGCTAGCAGCTGTAAACCACTGAAGTTAGAAACCTAAACACATCTTAACATGTTTGTATTAGTTAATAAAAAAATAAAATATTCCTAAAATAATGTAGATTCAGATGTTGTATACTAACCATATCTCAGAAATAAAGTTTGCAGTCTACAGATGTAACTCAGTCTTGAACACACCTAGAATACGAAATTGCAGAACATGAACTAAAAAGCAACATTTCTACGCAGATATAAAACAAAAAAGAAGTCACAGTGAACTTAAAAATAATAAACGTTAAAGGCAAGCTTTGTCCAGATTCCAGCTAATTAATTTTTATTTTTTATTTTTATTTTACTGTGAAACGCCTAAGGAAAGACAAAACTATCTTGGGAACAATCATTGCCTTCATATGCATCCAGTTCTGAAGTGAAGAGAAAATGAGTCAGCACTAACACTGCTTGTTTCCTATGCAATAAATCCCATGATTTTCTAGAAACTAACATATAGCAGTTATCCGTGTCTATACGACATCATTCTGTTGCAGAGAGCGAAGGGAGACAGCTACTTAGTAGCTTTTGGGCTTGAATTATAGGATCAGATTAAGGTAATTTTTAAATCATTATTACATTAATTGAAATACAACATATTTTACCTTGAAGTAATTAAATAGAGCTATTTTTGCTTTTACAGAGTTTTACTCTTTTAATTAAAAAATAGGGGAAAAGAGTATTTCTCAACACCTACTGTATGAACATAGTACTAGGTGCTTAGATAACAGATAGCAAGAGTTAAGGTTACTTTGCATTTCAAATCAGTGAAGAACTGCTTGTTAGTGAAAGGTAGGAAATCTGTCAGGTGAGCTTGGATGGTCTTTGAGTTGTTAATGACTTTCTTCCTATACTCTCTAATTATTTGCTCATTCTTTCTTTGCATATAAAGTAACTCAGAGTAATTGTTTCCTGATGAAAAACATTTAGACTTCATGAAAAATAGTTTATAAGTTACAGACAAACTTTAAATAATCAAAACTCCAAAATCTACATGAGGGTGTAACATATATACAAAACCAACAGTGGAACAAAAAATTTTAAAAATATTTTCTGCAGTGGCACCCCCTCCCCCATTCACCTCAGTTACCCAATTATTTTCACTCTGAAACTGCACGGTGTTGGAGAATGAGAAACATTTTAAAAAGACATGCAAGATATGTTCATTCCATCTCTAACGTAGCTCTGCCTCAGTCAGAATTAAAATAATTGTCATAAATATAAACCAACCACAAAGGCACACAAACAGTAAATTGCATAGCCAAGCCACAATAAAATGCAATCAGAAAAAAGTGCATTCCTGGTAACTTGAGCAAGAAATTGTGAAGCAGGGAACAGTGCTTCACTTCAAAGAACTGAATAGAAATAAATCATTTAAAGAGATGAGTGCTCCTGGGTCTTATTTCTGCACAGGTAATTGTGCCTAGTGGGTTTTAAATGGATAATGACTGACTGTAAAAGTATGTTCAAAGGTATAAACTCTTCAGAGATGCCTTGCCCTCTCTTACAAAAAAAGCGATCAAAACTGTGAGCCCTGCCAAACATTTCTGATGTTTTGTTTATCAAGAAGACATTCGTCAGTCTTGTGCTTTGATTTATTGTTTTTTTTTTCATGTCTATTTCTAATACCCATTTCAATGTTGGGTAATGACTGAAAATATTTGTGAAATTGAATTTTATGAATATGTATTTATCTGTGATGAAGGCATTATTGGGATGAAATAACAATACTATCTGTTCATGGAACATATATAATTTAGAGTTATAGTAATATGGATGATCACTTTTTTTCCTTGCCACTTTTTTTAATGCTACATTATTGCCATGTGTTCCAACTATTGAATATTGAAGCCTGTAGTTCATCATTGAGAGAAGGTAATTAAGCATCTTTAGCAGAAGTATTATGATACATCCAAGCTCTATTTTAGCAGAAGCGTGCTTTTTGTGAGTTCCATATGAGTTTTCTCTGTATGAATTTTATTGCATGCTGAAAAGCTGTTATTTTTCATTAGGGGTGCAGCTGGTTAATTATTTACCACTGGAAATTCAGTATATTGACTTTTACATAATTCCTAGGGTTTTCTCTTTTCTCCATGCTTGTTCAACCCTGGAGTTCATATATTTAACTTCTGTAGTGTTGGGGTTTTGCCCCCCCCACAAAAAGGTTTTCTTTTTCTTTTTGTAATTGCAAATGTCAACTACTGTGGTGTATAATGTCAGTGGGAGGAATATTTACTTCTTTTCTGTAAATATGGGCATTTGAATGTGTGGAATGCTGATCTTAAACATCTACTGTGATGTGGTTGACTGATTTGGAGTTTAGTTTGTTAGTTTTTAATGGAGAGAGAGAGAGAGAGAGTGTGTGTGTGTGTGTGTGTGTGTGTGTGTGTGTGTGTGTGTGTGTGTGTGTGTGCGTGCGTGCGTGCGTGCGTGCGTGCGTGTGTGTGTGTGTGTGTGTGTGTGTGTGCATGCGCATGCTCAATGTGGTTGTTTTTTTTTTTCTTTTTTTGCAGTGATAGAGGAATGTCAGTGTGGCATTTCAATGTGTGGAGGACATTCTTTTGTTGTAGGTATTTCTCCTTTCTTCATGTTTGTTTGATCATAGAAGTGGTAAACATAAGCTTGGGGGGTTCTCCTCTGCAAGCAACACATAATTTATTACTCATTTATTTATTTATTTATTTTCAAATCGCTTCACTTGGTGATATTATTCAAGCTGTTGTTTTGTTTGTTTGAGATTATGTTCTTGTGGGCAATGTCTGTTTTTTGAAAAACTGTAGTTCAGTATTTATTTTGGTTGAGATTATTTTATATCATTGTTCTGAATTTTGGCACAACACAATCAAAAAAAATAAACTCAACAACCAATTGCACATACTGGAGCATGCAACTTTGAAATAGTGTTTTATTTCAGGGGGCAATCCCCTATGTCCCAGTAATACATTTAAAACAAAATTTAAATATAAATAACGACAAATAATATTTCTATATGCATTACTATTCTATTAAGGAAGAAAGCACTTTATATCTTGCAATACATACTTTTGGTTTCTTTTGTTTTCATTTTTGTGAATAATCAAAGGCAGCATGTATTATTTGCCCTTTTGTTTTTGATCTAGTCTGTGCTTTACACCACTGTCTTAGGTAGGGCCATTTTGAGAAAAGTACTGGGCTTGACTGAGATGATCAACCATTCACTTTTGAGGGAAGAGTTTTTTTTTCTGTCTGTATCATACAATGCAAGCCATTATATATAGCACGTTAAAAGATAAATGATCAATGGACTATCAGAATGGAATGCAGAAAGAAACTAAAATTTATATTAGTTTAATGTTTTGTGGTCCCTCTTATTTACGAAGTCAAAGAATTAACTCACAAAATGTGGATAGAAGAAAGTACTGCTTTACCACTGTCTTAAATTACATAAATACTACCTGGTTTTCTCGCAGTAACCTTCAAGGCATCTTCTATCCTTGTTTAAAATATGTTATATTAAAATTATTTGATGCAATTATTGTACAAAATGTTTTTTACTCTCACGTTTATTAGCAAAACTGAAGAAGGTATTAGTAGGTATTTCCAAAAATGTAGTTTATTTGGTACTCATGTTTATGATTTGCTTTGGTCATGTAATAAGGTACAACAGATATGTAACTTGATTTTATCTTTGGGAGAATCTGCTTTAGGTATGAACACGTCTCCCAGAAGGCATTCCTGTGCATTAGGTATCTTTCTTCCTGGAAGGTCCAATTAAAAATGGACTCTATTACTGCCTTATAAGATCTGGTTCTATTGTAGCAACAGTAAATTCATCAAAAGGCCAGCTTCATCAGGTTTGCAAAGAGGTAAGGGTCTTTGCAAATGCTAGATCCCTCAATTATCCCTATTTTGGAAGAACGCACCTTCATATCTGATTTAGAATGCCCCTGTCTTTGGTGGTATGTCCCTATTTTCGGGCTTGATTGACTCATACAATATCTGACTCCATCTCATCATGTGATTTTTGAGCTGTCTAGTACACAGAAAACTAAATTGCATAACCTACATACTATTGGCAACAGTACTCTAAGGAAAGAGGACATGCATCTTACAACTGCCTTATCCTAAAGCAAAGGTAAATTACCTTGGGTAGAATTTTATAATATAATTCATTACAGTCTACAGATTTTGCTCTCTCTTTGATAATGTGCTTATATTTTTCAATATGTTTGTCATTTTCTGTTTTTAAACATGTTTCTGAGTAGTATCCCCCATTTCTACTGGAATCTGAAAGAGTTATGTGCTATTTGGTATTCAAATGTTATGGTAATTAAATATCCAGCTTTTTAGATACATGTTCCTATTTTTCAAGATCCTTTGTTCCTAGATTCGATATCTGAAGATTGAGAGGTATGATTTTTACATGAAGGGGAGTGAGGTTAGTGAAGAACCCCCTTTGGCAAACATCAAGAATATATCACTCTTTAGGGGCAAAGCTGAATAAGTGAATTTTTGACAAGTTTCTCTCAATATAAATAACCAAACATCCTGATACTATCTCCAATATGGAAAAAACATATATAAAAACTGAAAATTGATTAGGGTTTTCAATGACTGAATGACAGATTTGCTGATAAACTCTACCAAACAAAGTATAGTAGCAATGCAGCAGAATTTGCAAAGATATCGTAATCCAATATATATACCAGAGTAAATTAAATAATCAAGCCAATGATTGTAAAAGTGATGACTTATACAATTCATTAAAAAAAGATTGAACTAGGCATGATACACAAAATTAACAAAAATTGAGGCAGATTGCAGTAATGTTGTATCTTTTGGCTAGGTTAGGGGTCGCCACAGCGGAACTCCAGTCCGCTAATGATTGGCAGTAGGTTTTTACGTACCAAGTTGCCAGCTCTGACGCACAACCTTCAACGAAGGTACGCCCATTCACACATGTCTCCACACAGAAGACGATTTAACTGAGAATCGAACAGGACAACATCTTACTGTGAGGCGACAATGCTACCACAGCACCACCACCGCAGTCACACCAAAAGAAAACAATACTTAAAATAATAGATGTGCATTTTTAAATACATTAAGCATGTTTGTCTTTATATCAGCATTCATTGCAGTGCACTGGATCGTACACAGGAAAATAACACAATTCAGTGAACTTTGGAAATGAACACGGACATGGTTTCTGAAGAACAGAGTAAGTCCAACCATCTTCACTACTTACATGTGAATGAACTAGACTCAAGATAATTGATCAATGATTTGGAGTTTGACATTGCTATACTATCTGAAATTTAATTATATTTAGATGCATCATTTATACAGTGTTTATGAATGTAAGAGGATAAATGAGAAACAACATAGAAAGTAGTGGTGTAACAGCAACAATTACAGACACAAAGGACAATTGAGTACTGGCTCTGTGGTACAGAGGGATAATGCCTAAAGGTAGACAGCTGACCCCACTTCAGCTATTGTGCTGGGCAACAGGAGAAGCCTGAAAGGGAAGTGGCAGTGATGGTCAAATTTCATTTTGAACATCTTAAGGGGAGGATTGTGGTATGACAATCTTCTGCAAAAGCACCAAGCAGAGACAGCAGTTAAATGCACCAGTGTACATGGTCATGGCCTGTACACAGCCACATCGTGTGCCTGCACTGTAGTCATACCGGGTGCATGCACATAACTATACATGGGCCATAGGGCTGTACATTGCACTCTGCTTTGGCAGCATTCATGCCAGGGAAACCAAGAGGCCTATGGAGTTATGCTGTTTACAAAACTAGGCCACCTATGTCTACATGTAAAAATGCTTTTCCTCTAGTTATCTTATATACTGGCCATGGGAAGATGATTCATATGAATCAATTAATCTCTTCTGGAATGTTTGGACCATACCATCCACATGATGATGTATGGTACAACAGGTTGAGCAATACTGGGTAATGATTGGACCAGGAGACAGTTTGGAAGGGAGATGATAGTTGTCAGGCACAAGAGCAAACAAAAAAGGAGAATTAAGTGCACAAGTGTGGCAAGGTTTTGCAAATGTATGGGAAAAATAATGATGTGAGAGAAAGAGGAGAAGGCAACTGAGATAGAGGAAAAGTTAAGGCTACGCTTAACAAGAAGTAGTGAGAAAAAGGCAGCATTATGCTATTAGAACGATTGCATAGCATGCAACAGGAGGTGGGTTTTAAATTAAGGTGGGAATGCTTAAAGAGTGAACACATATCAAAAATACTTACAGGATGAACCCAGAATAGGGCAAAGTTACAGATATGATTACGCTAGCTCAGCATTGCATGCACATATATGCATAAACTTAGTGTACCCATATTTTAGAAGATTAAAACTGATTTCAGTTTTTTTTTTAATTCACCTTTTGAGTAAGTTTAATTGTCTCCTGGAAAAGTATTCAAGTCATAAAATCAAACAACAAGCAATCAAAATGGCAACATATGAAATGACAAACTGCATTATTCAACAAAAAATGCAGTTTGAGTGAAAACTCAACAGAAAGTTTTAAAATATATGTATGTTTTTTGAAGAGTGGCAAACCCTGTAGCACATCATTACTTAAATAATTTAACTCCATGGTCACTCAACAGTGAATGAAGGGCAAACAAGGGTGCTGGAACCATAGAGCCTGGGGAGGGGTTGCCCCCCCACTTTTACAGCTGCAAGGCCCGGTGGGAAAAATGAATGAAGTGGAGTTTTTATGCTAATGTGCATTCACGCACGGAAGTTAAACTAACTGAACTAGCCGCTCTTGTTCTCTTATTGCTCTGTGTTACAGGAGTTATGCTGCTGTTGTTACATTGGTGCTACCAGAGCCAGAGTCATGCTGGTAAGGAGAGTTTAGTTATTTTATTTGCAGGAGTTATGCTGCTCTCATGTGTGTGTGTGTGTGTGTGTGTGTGTGTGTGTGTGTGTGTGTGTGTGTGTGTGTGTGTGTGTGTGTGTGTGTGTGTGCGCGTGTGTGTGTGTGTTTGTGTGTGTGTGTGTGTGTAAAATGTCTTAGTTAGGTATACCTGGTGGTTAGTGTTACTCAGGCTCAAACAAGAGCCCGAATTCTCTGCCCATACTACCACTTGTGATTCATGGAGTTGAATCCACAGCTCTCCACTGTCCAGATTTTCACAGAATATTTGGCTCATACTTTTGGTTTGTTCCTCTTAAAATTTGTGTTATTCTGCAAATCAGTGAGAACTGAATTCACTAAATAATGATAGCTCTTTAAGTTTCAGTCTTCCTATCTTTCAGGAAACACACGGTAACACAAAACACTTTATTTTAGCATTATACAACCAATATTTAAAATGTGTCCCTGATTTTGAGCCTCCCCCACCCCCCAATAAATTTTGGCTTTTTCAGATATCTTGTGCTGCAAAGTTGAGAGATTTAGTTGATCATCAAGTGGATTTTACAAGGAGCTGAAAACTTCAGGGTAAGAGAAGTTTAGTGCTACTTATGCTAAGTTGTTTGCATTGTTAGTAGCACGACAGGTAGTATACTTGCTTTTGATGCAGAAGGCTGCGGGTTTTACTCCCACAATATGCAGATGGATCACTGATACTGTGCTGTATTTCAACAGGAGTGGATGCTGCAGTCCTGTGAATGTCCTCCTTTGGAGGAGTTACCTAGTAACTATGAACCCGTTATCAGTTTGACAGCCATTACCCATTACAAAATTACTAGCTTATCATTTTTTAATGTAGCATAGGCAATTTATTCTTCAAGGGCAACAGCACTTTATTTGCAGATGAAACAATGAAATATAAAGTTGTTTGCTAGCAACAACCTCTTTATTAGTTACTGATTCCTTTAATGTGGAATTATTTAGATGACTTTACTTCTGCAGAGATTTTGCATATTTACTGATATTGGTGGATTGTAATGACAGAAGTTTGAGTGACTTTTTATGGTTGAAATTTTCTGAAATGGGTAGTTTTGTCATTATTGGTTCATACATTTTGTTTCATTGCTTACTAGAAGACTATTTCAAACTACAAATTTAAAACATTCTAACAAGTGGTGCTGTATTATACAAGGAATATAATTTAATACAATAAGGTTAATACAATCAAGAAGGTGAATCAAAGAATGCATACATATATGCTTGCTCACAGGATGTAGTTGATCAAAATAGGGGTAGAGACCAGTCACCAATGGAGTCCCCCAGGGTTCGGTGCTGAGACTTTTTCTGTTTGGCATATACAACTCAAAAGTAAAAGGAAATACTAAAGGGCTTTGGCCGATTAAGTTTGAGATGACTGCAAGATAGGAGCAGTTATTGAATCTCCAAATGACTTAACTATCATACAGGAAGGTTTGTCCCAAGCAATAACTGGTGCCAGAATCATGAATTGAAACTAAACTCCAAGAAATACATTATTGTATCCATTTGGAAGTCTTCTACTCCAAGGAACTGCCAAATTGACAATGCCTCCTGAGAATTGACCCAATTGTTTGGCATTTTGGAACTTGTGTGTACAGTGACCTAACTTTTGACCAACATGTGCCCAGAGTCATAAGAAAGTCTTTCTATATTGCACAGCTTATAAGCAAATTGATTGTGACTAGATGTAGAGATGTTATTGTCCCCCTTTACAAAGCCCACATTAGGTCAATCATTTTGTATAATGCCCACTTTGGCATGTATCTGTCCAGACCCATGCAACAGTTGGAATACTCACAGAGATACCTTACTAAAAGGATACAAGTCCTAAACAACAGGTCTTGCTTGGAACACCTCAAAGATTTATCATTATTCTCAGTATCCTACAGAGCACTTAGAGGTAACGTGTCTGGCATACAAAGGATCCTCTGACCTAATACAGATGGACCTACTGAACATCAGCAAGTCAAATGGCTTCAGAAATACTCAGTCCAGGTATCTAAACTGAATGTTGTGGAGAGATGGATATATATCCAGAACATACCTCTCAACCTCTTAGAGCAAAAAATCTGGACAAATCCCAACAAAATGGGGGAACAAAGGCCCAAAACTTGGGACAGATTTTAAATATTGCTCTTATAAACTTATAAATATGAGCCAAAAACCTGGACATCCTTCGAAAATCTGGACATTTGAGAGGTATGATCCAGAACAGACCATCCATTCAAGTAAAACAAAGTCCATCCCTATCCAGACTCAAATCCTACTTGGATTTAAGGATGGGTAATAGAAAATGTACTCCAGGATTGCCCCTTGTGCCACTAATTGCTAGAGGCAGTTCCTAAATGCTGCATCCCTTACATGGGTCCCCACAAGTTATCTATAGTGCGATCACATTTATTCTCACTAGGGCTAATACACACTTATCAGCCACAGGATAGATAAGACGAATCAGGAAATGTTAATTCAAGCACCAAAATGAAAATTGGCTAAGCTTAAAATGTCCTCCAAGTGAACCTATGTTGTGGTAGTAAATAGTTTTAAAAAATTGCCCTTTTTAGATCACTAAGTACCCCTATCACCCTCTGCCCCCCCCCCCCCGTGTTCAACAGCTTCCGGCTCCTCTGAAGGCAAACACTATCTATATCAAAAACCTGTCTGATCTATTGCCTACACACACAATATCACTGCAGTGGCAGCTGAGTTCAGCTTAACAAAGTGAAGACAGAATAAACAACACAAACACAATGACAGAGAGTCATACCCTCCTAAAAATGGAAAAAGTATAGCAATTGTAGAAATTGCTATTTCATATGAAGCATAATAACTTTCCATGAAATAGCAGATTGACAAGTGGACCATATCCTTGAACTAACACACATTCCCCAGTAACAAGCGATATAGCATAGTGGCTTTGAAAATATGACTATTGTGCTTTGTATGAAAAGAAAAAAAAGAATGACTTCAAAATGGCTGTTTTTTTCTGCCATGTCATGGCATTTATCTTGCTTATTACTTTATGAGCTGTGTGACAGGAAAACACCACCAAACAGTCTGCCGCCTTATCAGATTTTTGCCAGGTCCAGTTAAATGGATGCAGGAAGATCTCTTTCTCTTTTAAATACTAATAGTTAGGTTTCTGTTAAAATTGCAGTTAAAATACACATTTTGTGAAAATGACTTATTTGTGCAAACCAAACATATCATTACAGGCTGTTGCCTTAGATGCATTTCCTTTCCCCTTTTATGCTGACAATAGAACAAAAAGCATTCTGCTGTTTGTGATAATCATCTCGTCAGAAATCTCTATCATTAGTATAATTTATCACGTACCAGGATTTTAGCAGTATTACTTTCCTCTGTACATAGAATGCTGCCTTCTATTCATGAGCAGAGTTTTTATTTACCATTTAATTTTGCTTAGCACACACTGGTCCATCTCTTGGCATAATTTATGGCGTGAATTCATCCTGTCTTGTTAGATAATGCAGGACACAAATAACATGTTTTACTGCAGAATGCTAGCAGGTAGAAAACAGCTCATAATAAGACACACGACACATAATGCTGACAGTGACACTGAGGGCAGCAGCATTTTGTTGCAACTCAGCAGAAATAATTTCACATTTTATGATAGAATCTACATGTTATACCATCGGCTTCACAATATGAATCCCATCTCTGTTGTCTGTTTAATAACCAAGGCAGTCATCAGAAATTGTTCAACGATGAACAAATTCACATAGGATCCATGTCCATACTGCAGGACAAGGTAGTCATGTTCAGAAAAGATTCGCCTGTAAGTAATATGGCTAGAATTATTAACACTTTTGTACACTGTCTTTTTTTAATGTTGGCTATCTCAAATGGCATTACAGCAACATGTGAACTCAAAAGTACAATGAAAATAGTATGTACAGGAATATGTGCATGAGTTGTCATGTAATTCTAGGAATTGCAAAAGATATTAGGTTCCTTTTGCAAATGGAAATACCTTGATATATTTTGTCAGTATATGTTCTCTGTTCTTGTATGTAGCTGAGGTTCTTTCTGACCATGTTTACTGTTTCTTTTTTCCTACTGTAAGTTAAACAGTTCTAAGATGCTGCCTCTACTTTTAATATGTTGATGTCAGTAATGGTGAGACTTCTTCATATAATATCGCAAAGGCCAGAAGGGGACAGTAGATTTGCCATTTACACCTGGAAAGTTAAATTCACAGGTATGCACAGCAAGAGTATTCTTTTATTAGTATTATTATTATTGAAGGACCTGCTTTTTCAGAAAGGTGCTGAAAGAAAATATATATTCAAGACATGGCTTGTACATGGTTACATACCACTGAAAGAAATCCATCACTTATTTTAATCATACCTTGCTTTATGAGAGTCAGGAAGGGAAATTCTGGCACTAAAATTCTTGCAACTCTGACTTCCACAAATCACTAATAATACTACACTAAGGGAACATAAAGTAATATCATATACAGTGAGAGATATTTCCAGGTCTTAAATACTGATATCTGCTGTGTCTCTTGTTAAATCTTGTACTCAATGCAAAAAAAAAATCAGGATGCTGATACCGTACTAAAAACAGTTTCCTGTCTTGGTTACCTCTTGAAATTTTCAGGACTGTAATTGTGATCTTCAAAACATAACTGCAAGTACAAATCAGTACTATAATATACAAAGCAAAAGGATGCCACCACACAACCTAGTGATAATAAGAGGCCATCCAGTCTCTTCAAGTATCCTATAAAGTGTCTGTGTCAGAAGATCAACAGACTACAACACTGAACTGCAAAACTTTATATATGCAAAGCATCAGCCCTCAAAACATCTACCAAAAAATGCTTTTTTTCAGGCGGCAAGCCCCCTTTTAACTCTCATACCCCCTGCAATATTATATATAACAACTCAGAGATAGCATCATATTGGGGAAAAGGCAAATTCCCACTCCCCAGAAATACCGGCAACCAGTAAAATAATCAGTTTGATGTTTGCATATAGAACTTTTTCAGTTTGAAATTATGGTCTGTCAATCTTCTAACACAGATCCCCATACAAGTGATTACAGCCTTCAGGCAATTTCCAAACATAACAGTCATCAGACCCTCAAATTTTCATCTCAGTCCTGACAGGAACTACAGCCTTGATTGTCTACTTTCTGTTAATGAGTAGAGTCTAGCCAATGCTTTAACCCCATCCTAGGAGTGTATGTTATGTCCTGAAAGTATTCATCTGTCTTAGTTACTGTCAGTGCTCCTAGCCAAACATCACTCATTCTAGTAGTAATGCTATTCTCTGTTTACTTAACAGCTTCTTTACCCATCACGGCAACAGTTGAATTTCTTTACTTTCTCCATCCCAGGCTGTCCATGATCAGAGTTCTCTTCCCAATATCTCCATTCAGATTGGTGGTAGTTTGTTTCACCCTCCCAGCCTATATATTTTGTCAGCTCCTGACCCTCTCACAACCAGTTCCACTTGTAAGTTGTTTCTTCTTTCATAACCAGCATGACAATAGTTTGTGCTTATACCACAATAGTCTTGTTTCATGTGTTCATAGATGATGTAAGTCCACATTTCTGACCCAACATCTTTGATATGTCTCCTGCCTGCACATGAGTCAGACTTGTTGCCTATTTCCAGACATCCATCAGTATGCAGTGCCAATAACAAGCAGATGCATATTATATTTAAGCAATAACCAATGACATGGTGTGGTATACTGAAGATTTACCCATGGTTGGCGTGGTTTAATCACTAGGGTGAAGCTCTAGTGATTAAATAAAGCCAGCAGTTGGTAAATCCTCAATATACCACAACCACGGAGTCGGTTATTGCTATTATACAATGACATTATTTAAGAAAAAAAATACTTTTCTTAAGTAATGTCTTTGCATAATGGCACATTACTATTCTTCCGCTGGTGGTGGTATACTGCTTCCTTGTGTTGATGCACTGTGCATGCATATGGGACTTGCATTCCCATGCATACGCAGTACATCAATACTTTGAAATGGAAGCAATGCAGAAAAGAAAGTCTACATTGCTCCATTTTTCTTTTTATTAAAAAAAAAGTTTTGGACACTTTATACCAATGGAAAAAAGTTTGAGCGACCTGACCTTTTTCAACTGGTATATTGTGGGATTTACAATGGGCATGCTGGCCAATCAGTGTGCATATTTTGGAATATTAATGGGCGGGGTCATTGTATAATTTGACTTACACATCAGCAGAGTAGTTTTGGTAGGCAGATCAATGTAACACACTATCTAAGTCATACATATATGACCTGTGACAGCCCATAGTAAACTCTCATGAAGGTCAGCTACAAATGGTATCAACCCTCTTTTTCCCATTTTTGTTCATGTGGTTGGATGTAACTTGAAGGGCGACCATCACCTAGAGCCAATGGATGTCATGTGCAATGTAGATAACTAAAAGAAAGCCCCCATACTATTGATGTTAAGAGAGAGAGTTCATAAATCTCAGAACCTGTTTTAAATCAATATCATGTCTCTCACTGAAGAGAAAAAATGGACCACAAGAAAAGAACGGAGGGATGATGAAATCTGCAAGAAAAGGAGAGCAGTATGGCTGTAACTTAATTCATCCCCAAATCTTGGTGAATACCTTCATGTGAGAGACCATGTTTTCACAATATCTAACCAAGGTGAAAATGATATAGCGACTGTATCTTATACAACATATATCATTAAGAGAGGTAGCTTAAAAATAAAGACATCTGGGTGCACATGTCCCAGAAAAAAAAAATGCTCCCAATCCTGGTGTTTGCACTGGTGCCAGGATTAGAAAAAAATGGAAGGGTAGAATCCTCAAGACACAGAAACATTCCTACACTGGAGCTTGACCAGGCTCAGGGAGAGGATGGACCCCCTGTTGTAGAAGGAAGTAATAGTCCATTGCATTGTTATTGTTATGCAAGAAGCTGAACATTTCCAGAAAGAAAATATTCAGAAAGATTAAGAGAGAAATGAAAGGAAAGAAAAATACTTGCACAAGAAAAATTGTTAAAAGCTTTTGATAAACATCTATGTTTATCAATACAACAGATCAATGAAAAACACTATATAAATGAAGAAATGTTGGGTCACATGGAAAAACAAGTGACAGCAGAAATGTAAACATGTAAAGAACAAAACCCAGATATTTTTAAAAGGTATAAAAAAAGAAACATGGACATGGAAAAGAAATCAAGATCTGGTATGGTACAATATTTATGAAAAGGAGAAAGCCAAACTAATCAATAATTGTACCAAGTCAGCACAGATCCTCGTGGTGGCCTGCAGAGTGATCCAAGCAGCAGAGAGCTAAAAGAGTGACTTTCTACCAGATATAAGTATTTTTTGTGGCTTTCCCACTGTTATTAAGCTAGCGACTGCATTTCGCCTGTTTTACTGCTACTTTAAGTGATTTCTGCATTTTACACTGTTTATTGCACTTTAAGTTACTAATTGTTGCAAATTGTTTCTGTAGACTACACACTAAAGTGCGCTAGCCGATTTACAGCATTTATAGCATTTACTGTCTGTTTTTTTCCTTGTCTCTGTAAAAAACAAAAAAAAAAATCTCTTGTTTTCCCGCCTTACTGAACTAGAGTAGTCCAGTTTCAGAGTTGCTGATCCCTGGGCTTTGTTTTTAGTTCCTGTTACTGATCCATTGCCTTATTAGGAAGGAGGGAAGTTTCTTTGCTTACCAGTGGGAGTGGGAAGCACTGAGCGGCCTTTTTGTCCGATTTGGTGAAGTTTCAGCCAGAAACTAGTAGTCCATTGGTCGTTTTGGGCCAATTCCTAGCTCCTTTCAGCCCCTGCTATAAAACACACTAAACACGCGTTTTCCAGCTTGTACCAACTCAGCACAGATCCTCGTGGTGGCCTGCAGAGTGATCCAAGCAGCAGAGAGCTAAAAGAGTGACTTTCTACCAGATATAAGTATTTTTGTGGCTTTCCCACTGTTATTAAGCTAGCGACTGCATTTCGCCTGTTTTACTGCTACTTTAAGTGATTTCTGCATTTTACACTGTTTATTGCACTTTAAGTTACTAATTGTTGCAAATTGTTTCTGTAGGCTACACACTAAAGTGCTAGCCGATTTACAGCATTTATAGCATTTACTGTCTGTTTTTTCCTTGTCTCTGTAAAAAAACAAAAAAAAAAAAAAAAATCTCTTGTTTTCCCGCCTTACTGAACTAGAGTAGTCCAGTTTCAGAGTTGCTGATCCCTGGGCTTTGTTTTTAGTTCCTGTTACTGATCCATTGCCTTATTAGGAAGGAGGGAAGTTTCTTTGCTTACCAGTGGGAGTGGGAAGCACTGACCAGCCTTTTTGTCCGAATTGGTGAAGTTTCAGCCAGAAACTAGTAGTCCATTGGTCGTTTTGGGCCAATTCCTAGCTCCTTTCAGCCCCCTGCTATAAAACACGCTAAACGCGCATTTTCCAGCTTGTACCAACTCAGCACAGATCCTTGTGGTGGCCTGCAGAGTGATCCAAGCAGCAGAGAGCTAAAAGAGTGACTTTCTACCAGATATAAGTATTTTTTGTGACTTTTCCACTGTTATTAAGCTAGCTACTGCATTTCGCCTGTTTTACTGCTACTTTAAGTGATTTCTGCATTTTACACTGTTTATTGCACTTTAAGTTACTAATTGTTGCAAATTGTTTCTGTAGGCTACACACTAAAGTGCGCTAGCCGATTTACAGCATTTATAGCATTTATTGTCTGTTTTTTTCCTTGTCTCTGTAAAAAAACAAAAAAAAAACAAAAAAATCTCTTGTTTTCCCGCCTTACTGAACTAGAGTAGTCTAGTTTCAGAGTTGCTGATCCCTGGGCTTTGTTTTTAGTTCCTGTTACTGATCCATTGCCTTATTAGGAAGGAGGGAAGTTTCTTTGCTTACCAGTGGGAGTGGGAAGCACTGAGCAGCCTTTTTGTCCGATTTGGTGAAGTTTCAGCCAGAAACTAGTAGTCCATTGGTCATTTTGGGCCAGTTCCTTGCTCCTTTCAGCCCCCTGCTATAAAACACGCTAAACGCGCGTTTTCCAGCTTGTACCAACTAAGCACAGATCCTCGTGGTGGCCTGCAGAGTGATCCAAGCAGCAGAGAGCTAAAAGAGTGACTTTCTACCAGATATAAGTATTTTTTGTGGCTTTCCCACTGTTATTAAGCTAGCGACTGCATTTCGCCTGTTTTACTGCTACTTTAAGTGATTTCTGCATTTTACACTGTTTATTGCACTTTAAGTTACTAATTGTTGCAAATTGTTTCTGTAGGCTACACACTAAAGTGCGCTAGCCAATTTACAGCATTTATAGCATTTACTGTCTGTTTTTTCCTTGTCTCTGTAAAACCAAAAAATCTCTTGTTTTCCCACCTTACTGAACTAGAGTAGTCCAGTTTCAGAGTTGCTGATCCCTGGGCTTTGTTTTTAGTTCCTGTTACTGATCCATTGCCTTATTAGGAAGGAGGGAAGTTTCTTTGCTTACCAGTGGGAGTGGGAAGCACTGAGCGGCCTTTTTGTCCGATTTGGTGAAGTTTCAGCCAGAAACTAGTAGTCCATTGGTCGTTTTGGGCCAATTCCTAGCTCCCTTCAGCCCCCCGCTATAAAACATGCTAAATGCGCGTTAGCGCGGAGTTGCCACTGTTGCACGCAAGAGCAGCAGCGGTTAAACTATTCGGGCCATCTAAATTCCACTCTTCAAATTTTCCCTTAGAACTACCTTCCTCGAGCTGTACTGCTGATCTAACCAGCATATCCTATAACTGAAAAGTTCATCTCTACTTGATTCCCAAGTAGACTATTCTCTATCTGTAAAGCCTAGCACTTACTCCTACAGTACTTGCACCTTGATAAAGCACTCTTATTATAGATAGTACCCCACCAGCCTAAAACCCACTTCCCCGGAGTCCTTTGAAAGTCTCTTTATCTACTACTTCTAGTATGTCGAGGGATCAGTTGCTAGTGTCCTCTCCAGCTCAACTGGTGAACCTGGGAATATTTAGGCAATGTTACAATTGCCTCATGTACACAGACAATCCTCTCCTTCTCCCACAAAACACAAATACATGTGAGAGATGCAACTATACGGCCAAACTGGAGGCTGAGCTCTCTCAACATAGGACTGGCAAGACCAGACAGGAGGAGAAGGTAACCACACACAATACATACCCAGTCACACATGGTACCATCACAACTTCAAATCATACACATACTCACACAAAGACATACTCGGAGGCTCTGATCAAAAATTTACCAAAACAGCAGAGGCCACCAAAGCAGACACCCAAACAACCACCACCTCACGACCCAACACATGCAAAACATAGACCACACAGTCAGAGTGTCAAACAGTCACAGCCCTTAAGGCCAAACAAAATGCCAGACTCACTTGTCATTGGTGATTCCATAGTCAGACACACTGACGTCCTGCTCACCAGACTGAGTAAGGAGAAGGTCACAGTAAGCTGCCTGTCGGGCGCTAGAATCCACCACATAACGCAAGCACTCAGGTCTCTCAACAGCAGGTACAAGTACGACTCAGTCATTGTCCACGCTGGTGTCAATGACCTGAGACGTACCTCCTTGGACTACATGAAAAGGGACATCGAGGTGCTCTCTGATTATGTAGCCCAGGCAGGTATGACCCTGACCTTGAGCAGTATCCTACCTTCACCTAGAATGATGCCACAATACAGTGATAAGATGATCAGCTTTAATAATTGGCTTAAATTCTGGTGTCATTCAAAGGGGATCCAATGTCTGCCTGCCTGGGATGACATGCTGGACAAGCCACACTGCTTCGCAAGGGACGGCTTGCACCTGTCACCCCTGGGCTTCCGGATATTGGCAAAGGCTCTTGCCACCCCATAGTGCCTTTTTAGGCAAGGCTCAAATTCTAAACCTACCACCCTAGAACACCAAAAGGAAAAAACTAAGGGTAATGCTGCTCAATGCCAGAAGTCTCAATCTCAAGATGCACACACTCGAGGCCCTTCTCAATATGGAGAACATCGATGTCTGTGCTGTGACAGAAACCTGGTTCAAGGCTCCTGAGAGCACCCCAGCGCTAACAGGTTTCACCTCATATCATGCGTTCCGCCCCAAAATCCGGACAACACCAAGAAAGGAGGGGTGTCCATATTCATAAAGGACACCCACACCTCAAGGTTGGTGGCAACGCACGATGCATCGGAGACCATCCAGGTGCAATTAACCATAGGCAAGACTGCTCTGCAATTTGTAGCATGTTACAGGCCACCCTCTCAAACTCAGGAACCTTACATGGCCTTCCTGAAAACATTCGACCGGATAAATGTATCTCCAAACACCATCATACTAGGTGACTTCAACTACCCTAATATAGACTGGGAACACTACTCAAGCCCGAACACTCTAACCCAAAGATTCCTGGAGTTCATAAACTCAAATGCCATGGAACAACTAGTCACCATCCCCACAAGAGGAGAAAACATACTTGATCTCATCATCACGAACATGGGATCAAAATGTTCAACACCGGAAGTATACCCCTCACTGGTGAGATCAGAACATAAACTAATCTCGCTGGAGGTCCTCATCCCGCCCCCACCTGAAACAAAAAAGACCACAGTGAAAAACTTCTCAAAAGCCGATTTCACACTTCTAAAAACTAGTGTGGTCTCCTTTAAGGCCCCTGAGCCAGTGGTAAACATTACTCAAACCGCTGAATCACTTACAAATGCCTTCTACCAGCATCTACAGGACTGCATGGATCAGGCAATCCCAAACAAAACTAAGACTCTCTGTACCAAAGGCAAGCGTCCAGTCTGGTGGACCCCAGCCATAAACAAGCTCTACAACAAAAGGAGGAAGCTACTACAAGATAGAGCAAAATCCTTGAAAGGTAAGACACCTTTGATCATTATAAGTAAAAAACTAAGAGCTCTCATAAAATCATCCAAGGCAAATTTTGAGAGAAAAATCGCCAAGGACTCTAAAGACAATCATAAGGCCTTCTTTAGCTATGTTAGAAACCTAGGAGGAAACTCCCAGATATGCTCAGAATTAGTTCAAAATGATGTGAAAATTACTGAACCTACACACATTGCCAACATACTGTCTGACAGGTTCAGTGCAAACTCCCCCCCCCCCCCCAAAAGGAGAGATATCTATTCCAGAGGATTGTAGCCCCCCAAACATCTCCAACGCCCAGGTGAGAACTGCCCTCACTAAGGCAAAAAACACAGCATCCATGGGACCGGATGGTGTCCCCGGCTGTGTGCTTCACGAACTCAACGAGGAATTAAACCCACAGTTAGGACAGCTGTTTAATCTTAGCCTCACCTCAGGATACATACCCAAGGAGTGGCGCACGGCGACTGTGGTCCCACTTCATAAGGGCGGTGCCTCCACAGTCCCTGGAAATTACCGCCCCATTAGCTTGACAAGCCTTATCTGCAAAGCCATGGAGAGGATCATAATGGAACTCATAAATAAAGACATAGGGAACTTGCAGACTTTGGATCCAACCCAGTTTGGCTTTGTCAAAGGCAGATCCTGCCTCTTAAACTTGGTTGACTTTTTCGAGACAGTCACCAAGGCCATTGATGAGGAAAGGCAGTCCATACAGCCTACCTCGACCTGGCAAAGGCCTTCGACACAATACCCCACTCAGGTATCATCGAAAAACTCATCAGCTTGAATGTAAACCCATACATCACAAGATGGGTTGCAAACTGGCTAAGTGACAGAACCCACAGGGTCAGAGTTGCTGGAGCCATGTCAGACTCAAAGCCTGTCACAAGTGGTGTCCCACAGGGCTCAGTCCTGGGTCCACTCTTGTTCGGCATCTACTTTTCTGAAGTACAAGCAAACACAGGAGGGTTATGGCTGACAAAGTTTGCAGATGACTGCAAACTGGGCCATAGTCGAAAACACATCTGACACAGATATCCTCCAGAAGGGCCTCACAGAAACGGATAACTGGTGCCAGAGCCATGGCCTGAAGTTAAACGCCAAAAATGCATAGTCATACCCTTCGGGAAAAACAAGGTTACCCCTAGCTACCATATAGGTGGCAATCCACTGAGCACAGAAAAAGTCATCAGGGATCTGGGGACCCAGGTTGACAGTAGCCTTCGTTTGACACTCATGTTGCTAAAGTAGTTAGGAAAACCTTCTATATCGCCCACCTGATCATGAAGGGATTCACATCTAGATCAAGGGAGGTCATCGTCCCCTGTACTCATCACTCATTAGACCTATGATTGAGTACAATGCCCCATTCGGAATGTATCTGACCAGACACCTGCTGCAGCTTGAAAGGCCCCAAAAGTTCCTCACCAAAAGGATAAAGGGTCTCAAAAATATGTCTTATGCTGCCCGACTGAAAGAACTCCAGCTCTATTCAGTCTCATACCGCTTGCTCAGAGGTGACCTGTGCCTGACATATAAGGCCATGTCAAACCCAGATTTGATGAATATGCTTCACCTCAAAAAATCTAGATCCCTCAGAACCACAAGGGCGGGAGACTTAAACCTTGACACGGTTATAAATAGAATGTGCTGGAGGGACAGATTCATTACCCAGAGACTCCCTATGCTGTTGAACAAAATCCCGGTACATGTGAGGCAGAGCACCTCGCTGGCCTTGTTCAAGAGGAATCTTGACCAATGGATGGGAGATCGCAGATATACCCCAGGGATTACTTCAGTGTCACTGCTTGACAGAGGCACAGCAAAATGATAGGCATAGTTTTTATTCAAACTAAAGGGGTGGTGAAAGCCACATAACTATGGGCTAATCTTATAAATGCCCTTGAGCAGATAGCCTAGTATGAACCTATGAACCTAAGAAAAAAGAGCTGCAAAAATGTTTAAAGTGAAATACAGGAAAGGGTACCACAATATGGAAAATTTCACAATACAAAAAAAAAGAGAGAGAAAACAAAGGGGGAATGTAGTAAAGATGATTATCAAGGTAGAAGTTAAAAAGAAGCTGAAGGGTTAGATTTTCTGCAAAGTGAAGGATTAAGTGACGAAAATCCAGAACAGGCAATGCTACAGAATGATAGAAAAATGAGTCCCCGGATTATAGAGCAGTAAGTGGAGGGGGAGGTATCTGAAGAAGTATGGACAGGGGAAAGGAAAGAAATATGGTACGGTGAATATTTATGCAAAGGAGAAAGCAAAATGAATCAATATAAAAAAGCAGCACCAAAGACGCTTGAAGAGAAAAACAGCAAAAGGCACCTGGACATGGAATTAGAGAAATGAGATAGAAGGAAAGACGGTGGAACATGGAACAGGTTAATAGCTACAAGTATCTGTGAGGGGTGGTTGAAAAGAAGACAAATCTGAATGAAGAGGTCAAAGCTAGAATCAGAGGGTCTGCAAACCAGTACTACTGTATGGCACAGAGACCTGTGTAGTAAAGGCTAGAAGTGATGGAAATGAACTTCCTGAGAAGGGTGGTAGGATGCACACTATGGGACAGATGTAGAAACAAGGACATAAGAGCAGAAGCCAAAGTAGCTCCAATTGAACAGAACAGAACAGAATACGGTGGTTCAGACGTACAGAATAGCAGAAGACAATCTGGTGAAGAAGATTTGAGACAGACAGGAAGAAGGTAAAAGGAAACAAGCCTATCCAGCAAAGAGGTCAGGCTTATAGGGCAGTAACGTCCCGAGTACATACATGGCCTGCCCTTGTAATACCTCAATTCATTTGACATGAAACCTGTTTAGAGGCTATGATTAAATAGTATTTCTAGTGAATCTAATAGGTTGTGTTTCATGCTATCATGGAGGCATTTTGGGATGTTATCAGTACCATCAATGCAGTGTTAATTTGCTTTGGAGAGCTCATTGAGGACCTGTTTCCTAGTTGTAGTTGGGGAGCTGTGGTTGGGATTGTTTTAGGACAATGACATGAAAGCTGTATTATTGAGCTTCTGGCAAAAACAAGTACAGATAAAGTAATGCCAGATATGGATCAATATGAGCTTAATAATGGTGTATGTGGTGGTGGTGCTGCGGTAGCATTGTCGCCTCACAGTAAGACGCTGTCCGGTTCGATTCTCAGCTAGAGCGTCTTCTGCGTGGAGACATGCATAAATGGGTGTACCTTCGTTGAAGGTTGTGCGTCAGGCTTGGCAAGCCGGTACATAAAAATCAACTGCCAATAATTAGCGGACCGGAGTTCCGCTGTGGCGACTCCTAACCGGGAAAAGCCAAGACACAAACAAACAAACAATGAGCTTAATAATGGTAGGTCTACCTTAGCCATTCTTGTTAATTTTTTACATTGAAATATGAATGGGAATAGACACAGGATTAATATCAGATGTTATTTACCTGGATTTGTATAAGGCTTTTCACTCTCATCCCCATACTGTATTTTTAACATCCTGAGTAAAGCAACAAAATCATCACCATCAGCCCCCTTTTTCCAATATTTTTCTACATGGGGACTATAACTATTGCAAGAGTGGGCCATATATGTACTTGGGAAATTACTGACGTATGAGCCTGACTAGTCCAATATGTACGGTCACAGAAAGAATAACCATGCATTTGATAAACAACAGCCTAGGAAACACATATACAGACATTGGATCTAACCTAGTTTGGTTTCATCAAGGGCAGATTATACACAATCAACCTGGTGGAGTTGGTCAAGCAAGTCACCGATGCAATGGATGATGGAAAAATGACAGAATACCCAATTCAAGTATTGTAAATAAGCTTAATAAATTAGATTTAAACCTCTATATTACCCAAAAGATTGCCAGTTGTGTCAAAGAAGTCAAGATATGTGAATGTATCTCCACAAAAGGGCTAGTCACTAGTAGAGTCCCACAGGGCTTGGTGCTGTGGCAGCTCCTTTTTGGCATCTACTTTTCTGACATCAAGACCAATGTCAAAGGTTTCCAGATGACTAAGTTCAAAGATGATTGCAAATTAGGTGCAGCCAGAGAATACCCCAAAGAAACAAACATTCTCTAAGAAAGCCTAACGCAACCAATAAATTTCCCAGAGTCATGCTCTAAAACACAATGCCAAAAAAATGCAAGCTAGTATCTTTCAGAAAGATGCCCCCCCCCCCCCCCCCAGGAAATTACTGCACTAATAATATGCCCTTAAGTTTACAATGTGGTCAGAGATATGTGAACACCAATAGACAGCAACTTGGCCTTTGAGCATCATCTGTCTACTGTAGTAAGGAAATCATTCTTTGTTGCACAACTTATAAGCAAGGATATACCATCTATGTTCAAAGATGTCATTGCTCTATTCTTTTGAGCTTTCATAAGACCAGTTATTGAGAATAATTCTCCCTTTGGTATGTACCTGACCAAGCATGTGCAAGAACTGGAATGTCCTCAGAGGTTCCTAATAAAAAGAATACATGGTATTGAAAACATACCCTACATGGATCTCCTCAGTCTCCTACAGACTACGGGGTGGGGATGATCTATGCATGGCCTTCAAAACAGCCTCTGATCCAAGCCTTATGGACCAGCTGCACATTCGTAAAACAAATTGCATCAAAAATATCCTATCTCAGGACATGAACCTCATCTGCAACATAAAGAAGACATGTTGGAGAGACAAGTATGTGACTCAGAGACTAACCCTTCTGTGGAACATGCTTCTCATCCACATGAAGCAGAGTTTCTCCTTGCATTTGGTCAGGAGCAACTTGGATGAGTCATAATACATTTACTCCTCTTCTGCCACAGATGTCTCTAATAGAAAGAGGGATCCTGCAAATGTTCAAACACTCATATCCAAGTTATACCCCTATAAAATGAGTCCTATCATACACTTTCAAATAGAGCTTGGGAACACTGCTAGGCTAAAAAAGGCACTTTAGCGTTTCTAGCCTAGTAATCACATATGCACCTATATAAGAATGGAGTAATTTAGTTTAAGATAATTTAGTATGGAGTCTTAGATTGCTATGAATTTGTGTTTTAATACTTCAGTAGTTTTCCATGCTAATTAATGTCATTAATATTGTGTAATTAAGAGATTTAAATTCAAAAATCAATTTCCCATCTATAAACCTACAAATGTACAAATTCAGATGATTGCACCCACCTCTGTTATTTTAATCTTTAAATACTGCTATATTTTTCTTAAATACCATTTGAATTCTTTCAAGAATATCTAATTATCAGCGTACATGCAAAATATATTCTTATATTCCACAAATGGTCTAAATTTTGTAGAGTAATTAGACATGTCCTATACCTTGTTTCATTTTAATTATATTCATTTGCCAGGATAGTGCACTGATCAGTATTGACCAATTATGGGTTCAGCCTGGGTGAAATACAAAGCATTTCACTAACACAAAATACAGAAATGCAAGCAATAACAGAGTAGTTCAGACTAATTTACATAGAAAAAAAAACTGTGTATACATTCTAGTGAGCAAGCATGGTGCCTAATATTTAACATGTATGTGCGATTCTAAAGTGGATAGATATCCTTTGAAATGTATCTTCATATACCCCCATCTATGTTACTGCTTTGGCATTTACTTGTTGAAACTAGAAGCTAAAAGATAAATTACACCCATAAATAAACCAACCAACACAGCCAAATAATAAAACTTTATTAAAAATAAAACCAGGTGAGCACTTTTAGGCACCAGCTCTTCTTCATATCTAATAAGTTACAATTCAAAAGTTCATTTATGTAACCATTAGTAACCTCTTAATATTCAATGTAATCATTGTTGTTTCGGCACTGGTCTTAAAGGAGCCTGTGCATTTAAACCAGGAAACTTGTGCACTTGTAGTCTTATAATCCAGCATAGTTCAGCTAATTCTGTATCATTGGCAACATTTCCTCCTCTTATCTTCTCATTAATAAATAGTAATACCATAAAATCAAAGTGATTATCTTGATGTAAAAGAATATGCTTAGCTAATACGTTCTGTTGATTTTTATGTTTAATATCTCATTCTCTGTTTCAGCATACAGTTTGACTTGCCAACATAAAGTTGTTCACATATCACACAGACAGCAATACAAACTAAATTGCTTGTATGGCAGTCCGCATAACTGCATAGTTCAAAACTTTCACCTGTTATTGGGTCTATAAAAATGTGTTTCCTTGGAATAAATTTACATGCTTTGCAACGGTAACATGGATACATTCCCTTCTTGTGATGAATCACTGGGTCTTTCTTCTGAAAATTGTAGCACAATTGATTCTTCAGACTGGTATTATTCTTAAAAATAAACTTGGGTTTATCACCAATGATCTCTTTAGTCTTGTCATCTGAGGTCAAGATTCTCTAATTCCTTTTAATAACTTTGCATACTGCCCCTACATTACTCAAATAGGTTAAAACCATTCTAGTTTCTCTCTTTAAATAGGTAGAACTGGCTCGAATATTTCTTCCTTTAGTATACTTTGAATAATATGGTTTTCTTCTATTGGTTCATACTATCCTCGTACTTTCCACATTATTCTCAACTTCTAATTTCCCATATCTTTGATTTAAAAGCATTGTTATAAGAATATGATTCTCCAAAGGATGAGCATGCACCCTAAGCATATTTATGATAACATTTTTAAAGGTCAAATGCTTAGAGCATCTAGACTGAATAATACAGAACAAAAATTCAAACCTATCATGGGACAAATAAGCGAAGAATTTTTTAAAAAGAAGATATGGGAAATTAGAAGTTGATAGTAATGTGTTACTCCTGCCTTCTTTGACACTCATACCAGCCTGACTGTTGAAGATCTCTCACACAATCCATCCACTTCTTTGTTGGATCTCCTTGTTTCCTCTTACATTCTTCCTCTCCATCCCAAATCTTCTTCACCAGATTGTCTTCTTCTTTTCTGCACATGTCCAAATCACTGTAATCTGTTCTCTTTGATCTTTTTTTGCAATTGGAGCTACTCTGGCTTCTGTTCTTATGTTTTCATTTCTTTATCTGTCCTATAGTGTACATCCTACCACCCTTCTCAGGCACTTCATTTCCATCATCACTGGCTTCCTCATCTGCTATGCCTTTACATCCCAGGTTTCTGAACCATACAATAGTACTGGTCATACCACTGTCTTGTACACCTTACTTTTCAGCTTCTTTGGCATTCTTCTGTCATAAATTACACCAGAGACACTATGCCAGTTGGTTGCAGCCTCACTGATTCTGGCCTTGACCTCTTCATTCAAACTTCTTTTCTCCTCAACCACCCTTCCCAGATACTGTACTTGAAGTTAGTAACCTGTTCTACTATCCTTCTTTCTATCTCAATTCTCAGCTTCTTCTGATTTCCCCAATTTGTTGCCATTACCACTGTCTTATCTGTGCTTAGTTTCATCCCTTGTGCCTGCAGTTTTGCATTCTATTCCCCTATTCTTTTCTGATGTTCTTGCTCAGAGTCTGCCTGTAATGCCACATCAAATGCATACAGCAACTTTGTTGATCTGTCCCCTCCAACCTGTTTGCTAATGTAGTCCATCATCAGTATAAACAGCAGTGGGCTCAGAGTTAAACCCTGGTGCACACCCGCTCTCAATGGAAATCCCTCTGTGAGACCAAGCTCTGTTTGTACTTGAGTCATTGGGTCCTTGTCATCTGTAGCAACAATATCCAAAGTATATTTACCTATGACATTTTCATTGACTAATTGTATCATACCATGTTGTTGTCGTTGTGTCTTTTGGCTTTTCCTGGTTAGGGGTCGCCACAGCTGAACTCCGGTCCGCTAATGATTGGTAGTTGATTTTTACGTGCCGAGTTACCAGCCCTGACGCACAACCTTCAACAAAGGTACGCCCATTCACGCATGTCTCCACACAGAATACCATGTAATACAATGATATCTGCATTTTTTGTAGTATATTTTAGTTGCCAGATTAGCCCATGAAATACTGGGATAATTAAAATATCCAATTAGAATAATGTTCTTCATGTCCACAGTTTTACTTAGATTCTTTAAATATTCCAAATGTACTTTTGCATTCATCCCTGATTTTGTTAGCATAATATTATGTTTTAATGATTGCTTCCCCTGTCTCAACCTCTTAGGACAATAAATCTGGACAAGGCAGAAAATAATGGGGGGGAGCATAAATAAGCTTAGAAAACTGCTAGAATAAAAGGTTTTGTGTTGCCATGCATTTTCTTAAGCATATGAATTCTTAAACGCAAATGTATGTCATTATTTATTGAATGCATTCCTCACTGATTTGCTGGAAAACCACAAATCTTATGAGTAAGAAGAGACCGAAAATATGAAGCAAAACTCTAGACATTTTGCAAAAACCTGAACAGTTGAGAGGTATGTTCCCCTGCCCTTATTTACCTGTACTAGTACATACTCCGAATTTTCTGTTTTTTTTTTATTTTAGTAGCCAAAGAAGATGAAATATTATTCTATACCGACATAGTCACTCCTCTCCCCCTAGCATTACAACTTATGGTCTCATGTTTTCTGAAATTACTTAAATGCAATAATTTTGTAAATTTCTTCTTTTACTATCCCAGTACATTCCTCAAACATATTTCCCAGACTTTGAGTGTAAGTTCTAGCTTTGCTGGAGTTTTCATTTTGTTTTTACTGATTGGTTTTTCAGTGACCTTCTCACTTATTGTTTCAGACTTTGAGCATTAGAAAAGAAGCAATTTAAAGCTGTATTAGGCCTCGGGTGTTTAGTATCCATTATTTTCTTTCCATAATTTGTCTTAAAGAAATATCCACTTTCTGATTTTTACTGACATGAATGCTGCCCCATATAAATTTAGATTGAAACTGTCATTTGAGTACAGATGGTAGTCATTAGTATAGTACTCCCAGTGTGTGGCAACTTTAATGGTATAATCCAACCATAGCTGTCTTAACCAGTTGTTATATATATGAGCCTTACTGTATTGATAGTCTAACCATATTGAGGAATAATTATTTCATTAAGAATTATGTCTACTGAGGTTTCTTCCAGTATTTCCATCATCTGCAAAAGAGAAATGTCCACGTAATTAATTGGAGGATGGTTTAAATCATTTGTCCCTACATGGATTGTAATCATATTATATTTTGGTTTCACAGCTAGTAACTTATGGATCATTGCTATAACACTAGTTAACCAGTGGAGAACAGATACAGTGACTGCATTTTGCTTTTATTGCCTAACTGCCTTACTGCAAGCATAACCTTGAATCCCCTAATTGTTTTGAGCTCATAATCACTCTCCTGCATCATCCTATGTGCTTCTACCCATGTTCCACTGTTCAACACTAGGTCTACCAGCTCTTCTCAACTCCCCTAGCTAATCAATTAAGATGGGACTAGTTGTAGAACCAAAGGGCATTGGGGGGGGGGGGACAATGTCACTGTCACGTTCTGCTGGGGGTATTTACTACCTTTTTAACCAACCTATAACCCCACTCACTAGGATGTGTGAAATAACCCAAAGGGCATTCATGAGAACATGTTACATTTCACTCCACCCCCACTGCAGCTCAGCTTGTCCCCACTTTTCCTCTTTTTGGACAACAACCCTATGTCAGCATCTCCAGTCTCCACCAGAGATTGCTGATGAGAGCATCCATGCATAAACCATCCCCCTGGATGGGCTCATCCATCCTTTCCTGCCTCTTCTGCAGTCACCCCATCTGGTAAATGAATCCAGCATGGCTGGGTGTAGTCAGGTGTTTATCCTTCTGTGCCAATAGAGCAGCCTATTGGATGCTCTAAAATTAAAATTTCTTTCCTACTTTCTTTATCTTTTGAGTCTGGATATATATTGCCATTGGTTAATAATATTTCTTAGGGTCTGCTCCCTTCACATCCAAGGTCTCGTTGTTTCAGTTTTATATTTTTAACCATGTATTGATTATCTGTGAATTCATCTGCTTTTTCCTTTTCTTGTGTAGTAACATTGATTGGTAACATATCTTGAGATCTTATCCACTTGTATCCTGCATTCAATTTTATATTACATTTTGATCATCAGCACTAAAACTTTCACTCACATTTCTTTCTCTCTTTCTTTTAGATACCATTTTTTTCCAAAATGTCCTCACTAAATTGCTTTTTATAAGATTAAACCAAAGAATATCCACACAACCAGGCAGTGGTCAGAAAATACAAAAAAATCATAGCCACTAATGAAATAATCTAACCGCCATTACTGTTAATCCATAAAAGCTCCACAGGATTTAATGTAGAAGAAAAAGTGCTTTCACAGTGTGCTCATAGCTTCTTCTAACCATATGAATACAATAAAAAGCAAAACAAGTTATAAAGAAATGTAAAATCTAATACACCAATAGTCAACTACAAATGATGTTACATCATAATTAGCCAACAAATCAAACCCAGAACTTAGACAAAACTATTAAAATACCCATTTAACTAATAGTTAGTCAAAAAACAGATACCAGTATACCCATTCACTTCAATGTTTAAGGGGACGGGACTTCAACACAGGTTTTAAAGAAACGTGTCCATTTAACCCTGGTTGAATATGTGCTTGTAACTGCAACATCCATTTTAACTCGCCTCTTTCTGTGTAATTCTTTAGATCTTAGAAAAAACGGCAACGAGTAAATTAAAAAGGAGTTGAGAGTGGAACAGGTCTTATACCAGTGTGATGTAACTGTATGTGGTCTGAAGAAGTCTCGCTATAAGTGAGACGAAAAGCGCTTAACAGAAATAAAGTGTAGTAGGTTTTTACAACTGGATTGTGCTTTTTATTTTACAACAGTGGAACATTTTATGGCTGGAATACTTGGTTTTCCTTTGGATTACTTCTGGACTGTACCTGGTTTGTGAATGGGTCTGTCTGTTTTGGTAATTCTTTAGATCCCCTCTCCTCAAACTTACAAAAAGTAGCTGTACCGCTAAAAACCTAAAGATATGCTGCTCTCCATGATTACAAACATGTTGTGCAAGAGCGTTGGTGTTCTTATTATGTCTGATGCCATTAAAATGTTCTAACATTCTTTCTTTAAAACTATGATTGTTTTTTCCAGTATAAAATGCACTGCATCTAACACAGCTAGCATAACAAACTAAATCCTTGCTTTTGCAGTCTGCATAAAACTCAAGGTCTATCTTAGACCCTGTAGCAGAATGCACAAAAAATGTGCGTCTCCAAATATACTTATGTGCTTTACATGACCTGCAGCAGAAGGTGCCTTTCCTATCAGATACTGGCCTTGCAACATATAGTTCATTCCTACAACAAAGCTGTCTTGGTAACGATAAATTATTCCTAAAGCTAAACTGTGGTATATTATTAAATACCCTTCTTAATTCTGGATTAGCCATTAACAATGGCCAATTTTATATCATATGTGATAGCAATATCACTGGAATATGTAAGGACCAGCCTATTCTCAACATTGGATATAGCTGCACTGTGACTACCAGTAACGTTCTTAGAGAAAAAAAGGTCTCCCTTGTGTACCCCTAAGTCTACGCACTTCCTCAATAGTTTGTTCAATGTCATTACTCCCATAACCCTTTCGAAGAACTCTTGTCTCATTGTTTGAATTTTTTTCCATTTCACTATTGTCACTATGCAGTATTGTTACCCTAAGTAATTGATCTTTCATAATATTCCTAGTTACATAGGTTCATAGGTTGGTACTAGGCTATCGACGCTAGGGCCTGTACAAGCCTAGCCATAACAATTCCCTGGCTATTTCTTCCCACAGTATTTACATGTCCTGGATGCATATTGCCTTTCATTTTTTTTCTACAAGGCCTTCTATATGACCTAGTATCAGAACATCCAAACATGTATTTGCTAATAGTAACATCTAAAAATTCAGTAGGGGAATTTGAAATATATAAAAAAAAATAATAGTAACTAAGCACCCTTCTGGTTAGGTGCAGAAAGAGAGAAATGTTTGTATGCATTTGTTTTATATTTTTCATTTTGTATGAATGCACTGGTCTAAAAGTATGCATACATGAGTTTTATACATGTTTTTTTGAGTTTTTATTGTGTCTTTACACTCATACACATTTGTTATATATACATTTCTTATATATGTTTTTATAGTAGTTTGATGTTGTGTACCCTATGCATAGCTTTGATATGTTTTCATGGGTTATTAACAAGTTAATTTATTTAATTGAATCAATTGAATCAATTAAGTTAATGGGCTGATTCAAAATTTTGTTTAAAGTATAGAGTACTATGATGCATGTTTGTAAAAGGTCTGATGAAATGGTGTGAGCAGCACCACGAAAGTGTTTACCTACAATAAAGAATTTTTAATCTTTTTACATAGAACTCTGTATTTCTTGGCAAACAATAGTGACTTTGGCTGAGGTTTGGATCGCTGTCTGTTTTTCTGTGGTTTACAAATAATTTTGGAAGTTACTGGCAATTCATTTACACTAACTGTGACCTAAAGGAACTGTTGAATTTGAAATATGTTTACTAAATTTCAAAAAATCCATAGTGCTATGAAGGAACTGCACAAATTCTTCAAACAATTCCAGTGTCCCTGTCCAAACAAGGAACACATCTTCCACAAAACACCTACAGAAGCTGATAAATTCACAGTAAGGATTATTCTGTAATATCTGTTCAGTTTCCCAATATCATAGCACAAGGCATAACTGTTAGCACACACTTTTGATAAGATTGTCAGCTAAATCATGAAAATTCGGTAAGTCATTCTCATTTATGCATATCATGTTGGTAAGTTTGTGCTGGATGTGGCAGAGTTAAAGATGTTAAGATTTTCACTGGGTGTGATGAGGGTGGACAGGATTAGAAATAAGTATATTAGAGGGTCAGCCCAGGTTGGAAGGTTTGGAGACAAAGTCAGAGAGGCAAGATTACGTTGGTTTGGACATGTGCTGAGGAGGGATGCTGAGTATATTGGGAAAAAGATGCTAAGGATGAAGCTACCAGGTAACAGGAAAAGAGGAAGGCCTAAGATAAGGTTTATGGATGTGGTGAGAGAGGACATGCAGGTGGTTGGTGTGACAGAGCAAGATGCAGAGGACAGGAAGAAATGGAAACAGATGATCCGCTGTGGCGACCCCTAACGGGAACAGCCAAGAGAAGATGATGATGTTGGTATTTATATCTATATCTACTAATTTAATTAACCCTTTATTATTATGTATTTCAGCACTTTTTTGTATAATTATTTGTGGATATAGACATCTGACTTCACTAGGTTCACTTTCCTCATTTGGAAGTTTAAAGGAATCATCTTTTTCAATTTCACATTAGAGGTAAGTCTAGCTTTCTGAAACTGAATCAAAGTGCTGCATATATTAATCAAGTTTAGTGTAACTTGCAAAGAGTTAACATCAAGTACAATGTGATTGTGTTGCTTTATGACAAAATCCTGTTTGTCAATCTATGAGCATTCATTTTCATTTTGTTTTATGATAAAATCCAGTTTGTCATCCTGTGGGCATTCATTTTTCCTACTTCTAATTCTTCTGTTGACTGTAGATGAAAGAATAACATAGGGGGTATATATGTACTTTGAGTTTATTTTTGTTTTTATTCAGATTTGTATCGATCTTGTCTTTTTTTATTTTTTGCTGTGATTTTACAGGGGCAATACAAATCTTTCTTTTGGTCTTTATCTTTTTAATTGTCTTAAAAGTCTGGGTTGTTATTCTCATTTGACCCTATTTTTAACTCACCTTTAGTTTCTTGTAACCATTCATTAATAAATTCCATCACTGTCCTTAGGACCACCTAATTACCACATGTGGAGCTTATTTCATCACTGAGTTTTTATTTTCTAAAATATAATTCACTTTTAATCATTCTATTCTGTTCATTCAATTCATTCAGTGAGAGGAATTAAGTGTTGTAGCTTTGGTTGTTGTTGTTCTTCTTTCAGCTTTTCCCAGTTAGGGGTTGCCACAGTGATACTCCAGTCCACTAATGATTAGCAGTAGATTTTTACGGTGACAAGGTGCCAGCCCGATGCCCAACCTTCAACGAAGGCATGCCCATTCACGCATGTCTTTCGAACGCCACTCGACCGCGGGGAGGACATGCAGACTCCACACAGAAGGCTCTCCAGCTGAGAATCGAATAGGAGAACCTCTTACTGTGAGGCGACAACACTACCGCTGCACCACCGTGGCTTCTGTTGTAGCTTTGGTATGGGGCTATATCAAAAGATCAAAAGTTCAAAAGACTGAAAATCAAACTATCTAAAATGCAAAATATAGTGAACATTTTTAATGCAGAGGGCAAACCCCCCACTGCACACCTCGCGGGGGGAGCTGCATCCCCCTAACACACACACACACACACACACACACACACACACACACACACACACACACACACACACACACATGCAAGCATACACACACACACACACACACACACACACACACACACACACACACACACACACACACACACACACACCACTGGTTAATTATATATATCAACTCTGATCACACAACAGTGGAGAAGAGGCAAATTCCATTTTCGATATTTTGATTTTCAGTCTTGAACTTTCGATCTTCTGAAGGAGGCCCTTTGGTATATACACCACAGCTGCCACAATCAAAAATATGCTTGTCCTTGAATAAATTTTCCAAAATATATGAATTTAGGAAGTTCATTTTTAATTTGAAATTGTTTTCTAGTAAATTAGTCTCTCCTGGTTTTCTCAGGGAGACAAAGCATATAACTAATTAGCATATGTCTCTGCCATGGAATGTCTCATTTGCATTCAGCATGGATTTGGGGACAGCCTTACACAGTGCTACATGAATTCATGGCAGAGGACCATGTTAGGGTGGCTGCTGAATCAGGAGAACATACTGGGGCATGTACAGAGAGGTCTATATGCCGCGGTACTTTAACAAATCCTGCTCACTTTGTTTTAATACTATTTATGTGGTCAGTTAGGTAAATGCAACCAGATGTAATTGCTTATCACTTTATAAATCTACACTGTAAGTTTAAGCAGGCCTTTGTGTTTTAATAGTAATTATTGGTGTGGTCAGTTAAGCACAGTCAGAGAACTGACAACAGCAAACTGATAAAATGAGAAGAGAATGGAAAACAGTAATAAATAAATAACTTAGATTCTTGCTCATGGAAGAATATTTTTCAGATGGTAGAGTGCACAAGCAGAGCTTGCATGACATCTTGAAACATCCTCATAAGGACTGAGAGAAACAATAGCAAGGCAATCTATTCTGAGACTTCTGAGAAAGACCAGAAGCCACACAGCAATAAAAGTCTTCCTACGTACACACGTAAAAAATATTAGAATAGTCCTTAAGACTCTAGAAAATAGAAAGCAACCAAACAGAAAATAAGACAAATAAAAAAATGCAAACAAATGTTTTTCTAAGGACTAGAACAACAGTAAGTATGAAGCACAAGACTTTTTCTAAAGATTAAGAAAAAGGACAGATAACATAAAACAAAACCAAATGGGACTGCTCAGAACCACTTTGACCCGATCCCTTAATTTAGCAATTTGTTCATCATGAGATGAGGCCATCTAGCTTCCTAGGACCCCGATGAGATTGACCACCATAGTTGACCTTCTGCCAGAGCGAATACTGATTGTTCAGAGCTAGGCTAAAGTCAAACTTATTTAGGGATGCTAACTTGCTTTTCTAAGTTCTCCTAGGAAATAAAAATATTAACTTGCTTTTTCACTGATCTCCTAGGGAATGATACATTTTCACTGATTTCTTGGGGAATGATATTTGATTGTTTTTGCTATCTCTAAAACTCCTGCATTGGCCATGCATTTGGCATGTCACTTGCCTTGTCCTGCACTGAAGATACTACCAAACCTGGTTTAATTCTTTGGTTATTAGTTGTAATATATTGTACTACCTCTAATGTTGAACAGCTCCCACAGCATTCTGAAAGCTTACCTTAGGGTTTCCAAATGTTGTTTTATCGTTCTTGTTTATTATTTTAATGTTAAACTATGGTGCTGAAAATGTCATAACCGCACTCCTAATGTATTTTAAAACATGTTTTGCAGTAGCTTGTGCAGTAAAATGCAACATTTTAAAGTTAACATTTATGGAAGCTGACACAAGAATTAGACTGATGCAAAGCCATCTGAAAAACTGTTCATCAAACCTATCTACTCTGTTCATGCTTTAAACTCTGCAACTTGGAAGGTTGTTAGAGTTATGTTGGGGTGCAGGAGAATGTAGAAAAAGCCAGTTTAAGAAACTTTTTGCTTCTGGGATTTTTTTTTAATTTGTTCCTGTTGGCAGCATATAACATCTACTTTAAACAAATATGTCCACTTCAAGGAGACCACCATAACTCAAAGCAGTTTTGAATCCCTGACACTGTGATACAAATCATATATTTTATTAAAACTGTAGCCAAGTCCAAGGGTAACTATGTATCACACTCTTGTTTAAATAATGTTGTCTATTTCCTGAGCTTTCAGTCAAACTGAGTCCTATTTACCTAGTCTCCAATCTCAGGCTAACAAAAATATCACACTCTTGCACAAAAGCGAAGCATTATTTCAGTATTTGCAGTAAAATTATATGCTATTTACTCAGACAGCCATTGAGAAAATGGAAAAGTGGACAAACTCGCTAAAGTGCATACTCAGTCACTTGAGTACAGGAATTTGCCAATTATAGGAACATGCAAGCAAGGTGACATTAAGTGAATGGGTTTGATAAAATTACTTTTGTGCAGATGCATTTTTTAGGAGTAAAAGGGAACAGCCAGTATCCCATACACCTGCAGTGAATCAGTATTGTTTTATAGCAAACTAAATTATATGGACAAGTTTCTAAAAGGAATATAATTTTTTTAAGAGTCAGACTGGGGACAAGTTACAGGTATATGCATACTCTGCAAGTAATTTTACACTATATAAACATCAAGCAGTCTAAAACAAGTTCAATGCAAGACACAGAATGCTTGGATTTAAACTAGCAACAGATGATTATAAAGCTATTTTACAGTTTCCAGAATGACAGTGTGAGTTTTTATCAATGTCATTTGAATGGCTGTTGAAGAAGGCATCAAACATAGCATGTCGTAATCAGAATGAAAGATGTCCACAAATACTGCAAGTGTGCAAATATGCTGTCATGCTTCACTGAAGGCTGAAAATGAAAAGTTTACATGGTAATAGGATGATGCAGCTTGAATATGCTTGGGATGTCAAATGCTATATTTAAAAAGTTTCAAAATTCACTGAGAATATAGGGGTATTAACAGCAAAATGAGTACAGGCCCTAGACTGACAACTGACAATTGGTTTGGTTAACACTTTTACCATGCACTGTATACTGATATGTTATACATAAATATTTTCACCTATAACTCGACATGTTGCAACCATAGCAAGGATGGCAACATACCAATCTGGCAAGGTCTGTTCTGCAGCTTCTAACTCTAAAAAATCCAAAAAGGAGCAAATAAAGCAACAAACAAACAAAACAAAGCAACAATGAGTACTTTTGTATTAATAATCAAATAATCACCAGACTGAGTAAGGAGAAGGTCACAGTAAGCTGCCTGTCGGGCGCTAGAATCCGCCACATAACGCAAGCACTCAGGTCTCTCAACAGCAGGTACAAGTACGACTCAGTCATTGTCCACGCTGGTGTCAACGACCTGAGACGTACCTCCTTGGACTACATGAAAAGAGACATTGAGGAGCTCTCTGATTATGTAGCCCAGGCAGGTATGACCCTGACCTTGAGCAGTATCCTACCTTCACCTAGAATGATGCCACAATACAGTGATAAGATGATCAGCTTTAATAATTGGCTTAAATTCTGGTGTCATTCAAAGGGGATCCAATGTCTGTCTGCCTGGGATGACACGCTGGACAAGCCACGCTGCTTCACAAGGGACGGCTTGCACCTGTCACCCCTAGGCTTCCGGATATTGGCAAAGGCTCTTGCCACCCCATAGTGCCTTTTTAGGCAAGGCTCAAATTCTAAACCTACCACCCTAGAACACAAAAAGGAAAAAACTAAGGGTAATGCTGCTCAATGCCAGAAGTCTCAATCTCAAGATGCACGCACTCGAGGCCCTTCTCAGTATGGAGAACATCGATGTCTGTGCTGTGACAGAAACCTGGTTCAAGGCTCCTGAGAGCACCCCAGCACTATCAGGTTTCACCTCATATCATGCGTTCCCCAAAATCCAGACAACACCAAGAAAGGAGGGGTGTCCATATTCATAAAGGACACCCACACCTCAAGGTTGGTGGCAATGCACGATGCATCGGAGACCATCCAGGTGCAATTAACCATAGGCAAGACTGCTCTGCAATTTGCAGCATGTTACAGGCCACCCTCTCAAACTCAGGAACCTCACATGGCCTTCCTGAAAACATTGGAGGGGATAAATGTATCTCCAAACACCATCATACTAGGTGATTTCAACTACCCTAATATAGACTGGGAACACTACTCAAGCCCAAACACTCTAGCCCAAAGGTTCCTGGAGTTCATAAACTCAAATGCCATGGAACAACTAGTCACCATCCCCACAAGAGGAGAAAACATACTTGATCTCATCATCATGAACATGGGATCACAATGTTCAACACCGGAAGTATACCCCTCACTGGTGAGATCAGATCATAAACTAATCTCGCTGGAGGTCCTCATCCCGCCCCACCTGAAATAAAAAAGACCACAGTGAAAAACTTCTCAAAAGCCGACTTCACACTTCTAAAAACTAGCGTGGTCTCCTTTAAGGCCCCTGAGCCAGTGGTAAACATTACTCAAACCAATGAATCACTTACAAATGCCTTCTACCAGCACCTACAGGACTGCATGGATCAGGCAATCCCAAACAAAACTAAGACTCTTTGTACCAAAGGCAAGCGTCCAGTCTGGTGGACCCCAGCCATAAACAAGCTCTACAACAAAAGGAGGAAGCAACTACATGATAGAGCAAAATCCTTGAAAGGTAAGACACCTTTGATCATTATAAGTAAAAAACTAAGAGCTCTCATAAAATCATCCAAGGCAAATTTTGAGAGAAAAATCGCCAAGGACTCAAAAGACAATCATAAGGCCTTCTTTAGCTATGTTAGAAACCTAGGAGGAAACTCCCAGATATGCTCAGAATTAGTTCAAAATGATGTGAAGATTACTGAACCTACACACATTGCCAACATACTGGCTGACAGGTTCAGTGCAAACTTCTCCCCCCCCTCCCCCCCAAAAGGAGAGATATCTATACCAGAGGATTGTAGCCCCCAAACATCTCCAATGCCCAGGTGAGAACTGCCCTCTCCAAGGCAAAAAACACAGCATCCATGGGACCGGATGGTGTCCCCGGCTGTGTGCTCCACGAACTCAATGAGGAATTAAACCCGCAGTTAGGACAGCTGTTTAATCTTAGCCTCACCTCAGGATACATACCCAAGGAGTGGCGCACGGCGACTGTGGTCCCACTTCACAAGGGCGGTGCCTCCACCGACCCTGGTAATTACTGTCCCATTAGCTTGACAAGCCTTATCTGCAAAGCCATGGAGAGGATCATAATGGAACTCATAAATAAAGACATAGGGAAATTGCAGACTTTGGATCCAACCCAGTTTGGCTTTGTCAAAGGCAGATCATGCCTTTTAAACTTGGTTGACTTTTTCGAGACAGTCCCCAAGGCCATTGATGAGGGAAAGACAGTCCATACAGCCTACCTCGACCTGGCAAAGGCCTTCGACACAATACCCCACTCAGGTATCATCGAAAAACTCATCAGCTTGAATGTAAACCCATACATCACAAGATGGGTTGCAAACTGGCTAAGTGACAGAACCCACAGGGTCAGAGTTGCTGGAGCCATGTCAAACTCAAAGCCTGTCACAAGTGGTGTCCCACAGGGCTCAGTCCTGGGTCCACTCTTGTTTGGCATCTACTTTTCTGAAGTACAAGCAAACACAGGAGGGTTATGGCTGACAAAGTTTGCAGATGACTGCAAACTGGGCCATAGTCGAAAACACATCTGACACAGATATCCTTCAGAAGGGCCTCACAGAAACAGATAACTGGTGCCAGAGCCATGGCCTAAAGTTAAACGCCAAGAAATGCATAGTCATACCCTTCGGGAAAAACAAGGTTACCCCTAGCTACCATATAGGTGGCAATCCACTGAGCACAGAAGAAGTCATCAGGGATCTGGGGACCCAGGTTGACAGTAGCCTTTCGTTTGACACTCATGTTGCTAAAGTAGTTAGGAAAACCTTCTACATTGCCCACCTGATCATGAAGGGATTCACATCTAGATCAAGGGAGGTCATCGTCCCCTGTACTCATCACTCATTAGACCTATGATTGAGTACAATGCCCCATTCGAATGTATCTGACCCGACACCTGCAGCAGCTGGAAAGGCCCCAAAAGTTCCTCACCAAAAGGATAAAGGGTCTCAAAATATGTCTTATGCTGCCCGACTGAAAGAACTCCAGCTCTATTCAGTCTCATACCGCTTGCTCAGAGGTGACCTGTGCCTGACATATAAGGCCATGTCAAACCCAGATTTGATGAATATGCTTCACCTCAAAAATCTAGATCCCTCAGAACCACAAGGGCGGAGACTTAAACCTTGACACGGTTATTAATAGAACGTGCTGGAGGGACAAATTCATCACCCAGAGACTCCCTATGCTGTGGAACAAAATCCCGGTACATGTGAGGCAGAGCACCTCGCTGGCCTTGTTCAAGAGGAATCTTGACCAATGGATGGGAGATCGCAGATATACCCCAGGGATTACTTCAGTGTCACTGCTTGACAGAGGCACAGCAAAATAATAGGCATAGTTTTATTCAAACTAAAGGGGTGGCGAAAGCTACATAACTATGGGCTAAGCTTATAAATGCCCTTGGGCAGATAGCCTAGTATGAACCTATGAACCTATGAACCTATTCACTCAGTCTGGTTATTTAATAAACTTTTTTCCTAATTTACATTGATTTTCTTGAAATGTTTATTTTCAAGATAATTAATGTATATTAGAAATATGCATTTATAAATTAGATTTTGCCACGACAATGATTGTCCTATAGTTTCCCTCTAGCATAATGGTTGGAATTAAAGATTTGGGGCTTCTAGTTTGATCAGTATGGTGTCTTTGATCCCATCCTTACTCCATCAGGCATAATGTCAACAAATGCAGACATGTAACTACCACTATCTTTGTGTGATATCACTGATTACAGTCATCTAAACCTTGTCCCATCATGTATATCAACATATGTGGACCTACAGGAGCTATCCACATAGGTATGATATAATTGGTCACAGACCTGCAAGCTATAATTTATATGGCATGATGTCAACAAGTCCAAGCCTGCATCCATCACCCTCTTAGTTGTGAAGTCATTATTCAAAATTCTGCAGGCTTCAAACATTCAGGTAATGATGTCAAAAAATATAGTTCTGCAGCAGTCATCATTTAAGGTGTAGGGTCATCAAGTAGAACCTTGCAGCTATCATTCAATACTTCCATGAAAACAAGAAATGTAGGCAAACAATGGTTAGCCTGCAAGGCCTCTGAGGGGTCAATGCAAACATTGCAGTATGTTAACTGTCATTGTCTAGGTTGGTCTGAGCAATGAATGTACTCTGAGCAAATCTCCCAAACTTGAGAACTGCAAAGTTTTAAGTTCACAATGGTCGCATGAAATACAGGTTCATTAATTCAGGGATTTTGTTTTGTAAGCTGCCCATGCTAACAACAGTAATAAACATGTACATATTGTTCCAATTCAGTTTTGTGCAATGAATGTGAAATAATTTACTTGGCTTTTAGAATCAAATTTAATAATCGCTTTAACCTTGATTTGAAAATGTCAGCTGCCGTTTCCATGATCTGAAGCAGGTGCTTTGATAACTTGTGATAGTTCAGCACATAAAGTCTACATACTGCGTGTTGAAAATATACATGTAAAATACTGAAAGTTGCCAAAGTTACTAATGAATAAACATTTTTTTTTCAAACCAATCTCCAGCTCATATGCTTATAAAGTATTTATCTTTATTTTTTGAAGTATTTCTTCAGAACATTTGTTAGTGGGGGTCTATATCAGAACACTGAAGTTTTAAAACTTCAAATGTTCTAATAATGACCCGTTTTGAGTGAATGCTAAAAATAGCGAAGCTACAGAACATCGAATTCTTTCCTAGGGAAAGAATTTGGTTGGCCGCTTCTGTGGCTTTGCTATTTTCAGCACTGTGGTGGAAATGTATGGGTCGGGTTCAGGTAAGTGTGCAATTGTGTGGTTGTTAGGGTTAGGGCGCGGGTTAGGTGAGTTAGGGTTAGGGCGCGGGTTAGGTGAATTAGGGTTAGGGGTGGGTTAAGTGAGTTAGGGTTAGGGCGCGGGTTAGGTGAGTGTAAAATAGTGACAGACCTTAGGGTTAGGGTTTGGGTTAAGGTAAGTGGATAGATAGTAGTGTGTGTACAGTTTAGTGTAGGGTTAGTTGTAGGATTATAAGTGTATGTGTGTGGATTGATGTTTTTTAGATGTGCTTGTGTTGTGTGTATGTCTTTCGGAATAGCGAATTTTTTCCCAAGGAAAAAATTCACTGTTCTGAATGTTCGATATTATGTGGTTTAGATATTTTAGGTTCGATGAAATAGCATTCGTTATTTTCATCTTTTGATAGCGTGATATAAATGCTGTTAGGGTTCTAAGTCATAAAAGATCTTACTGCCACTGAGGAATTCTACTCAAACAGTAATTTTGTAGTTAGTATGTGAAATTATCTTTCATTAGGTAAATGCTCAGCTGTTTATTTTTATTAATTCATTTATTTTTGAGTTGTTAACTGTGAGCTGGTCAGAGGACACTCTTTAGCCACAACTTAGGCCAAAGGAAAATGAAAGTTAAAACTCTGTTTTGTAAAGACAAATTAGATCCAAGGCTGTTCACAATTACAAATATATCAATTAGCCAAAATAAGAAGTGCTAAAAAGTACTTTCCATTTTGACAAGCAAACTGCAAATATTATTTCAATAACAGCTTAGAGACTTAAGTAGATTACAAAAAAATTATTATAAAAAAGTCAGTTTGGACCAGAATATTTATTACTCTCAGCAACAATTTTAGTGACATTCTTGGGTAAGTACTACTGCAAATAAATAGCAAATAAAACAGATGTTATCAAAAGATAGCATGAAAACAGGAGGGTAGATGAAGTGGGTCTGCATCGTATAATCAAAAAAAACTATTTGTCAAATGCTTATTTGTGGAACACTAGTCAGTGAACTGCAAAACATAGAATTTCTGTTTAAGCAAAAAGTTTAATTTGGGAAAACAACCAGTCTGCCGTCATTGAGGATTTGCCGTTTTCCCCACTGTAGTGTGATCTCGGAGTTGGTGTATTTAGTTAGGGGGTGGGGGGCACAGCCCCACATATTGGGGGGTCTGGGGGCCATAGCCCCCCAGTAGAATGGGTTCTATTTGGTGATGTTTTTGTGTAGTTTGTTAGGCTGGCCAACTGGTTTTTAACCCAGCAAAAGTTTTTGCTTAAATGTACATTTGATATTTAGAGTTTTTGCTTATTAGTGTTTGACAAATAAACGTTCAACAAATAGTTTTTTTTTTTATATTATACAGACACAGATGAAGTCTGGATAGTGTAGAGGAATCTTACCAGTAACATTGAATTAGAGAAACAGTAGTACTTGGCTGTAATTTTATAGTATAAGAAGCTACAGACATGGAAATGTAATAGTTGATTGCAGTTTGGAAAGAAATACAGAGGCATAGTGTTACAGGATTGAAAAGTTTTACTAAACCATGGAAAAGGAAATATGAAATATGAGCAAGCCAAAAGTTGAGAAAAAGAAGATGAAGCATTAACAAGCATGGGCATAGGAAGAGTTTAGGGTGACCACAGTTGCACAGATTAGATGTGTAGTGAGAAAGTTTGTTTTAGTCTCAGTAAAGCATATATGGATCTAACAGGAGGAATGCTGCTACAAGCAGCTGTGGATAACTTTCTGAAAGAACACTCAGTTATAGTGCAGGTTTATTGTGGTCTAGTTAAGGATGTCACCCCCACATTTTGTGACCTGAGAAGACTTGAATAGGCTGTGGGCTGTAATTTGTTTGCTGTGGTGGTAGATGCTATTAAAGATTAGCTTCTAAAATGTTACTGTGGTTTTGCTATTTTTCTTATATTTTTTTTTTTTCAAATAATTCTTTTATTTTTCAAAGTGAGATACAATGCATATTGGGAGAGGGAATACATTACAGTTATACACATTAAAATGCAACGATGGATTATTACAGAATATTGTGAGTAGCCACATAGTTTAGCAATGATACATATGAGAAGGATAGGAACAGCACAGTGAGAGCATTGTAATCAATTTAACCAAAAACAAAAACAATTATATACAATATTTACAACCAACAGTGCTACATTCCTCCGCAATGGTATTGCAAAAATATAATAAAAATTGGGTTGGCAGTGGTTCTCCGGTAGATTAACAGGCAAATGGATAGTTGTTGTACTCAAGGTATGAATGGGAAGTTATTCAGTATGGATCACATCTATAAGTTTCTTCCATAGTTTACCAAAATAAGCTCTCTTTTTGGGGCCATTTATAATGAATTTATGAGCTGAGATGTGTTTGAAAGCCATCTCTTTGAAACCATTCCAACTAAGTTTGGTGCGATCTAACCAATTTTTAGTGATGTATAGTTTAATAAGTGAACAGAGAATAATTAAAATGTGAAGTTGTACTTTAGATATTTCGGAAGTATGAATATGGAGAATGGCTGTTTCCCACGAAAGGGTTGAGGTGTAGTAACCCATTTTTTGTAAACGAACTTTTAGAGAGCACCAGAGTTTGTAAGAGTGGTTGCAATACCACATAATGTGTAGTAGATCCACTCTCGGATGGGAGCAACAGGTACACGAGGAGGATGAGTTGGGATTAAATTTATTGAGTATTACAGGAGTGAAGTAGGAATTATTGTTTAGCATCAGTTGGGTGTATAAGAGTTTTTTAAAAAGGGAGAGTTCTAAAGTAGATTTTATAGCTGAGAGTTTTTGGTCCTCTGTGATAGGAGAACCAACAGTGTTCCAATAGTTGGAAAAGAGACAGTTTGAGTTGTATAGCACAGTATTCAATAGTTTGTAGGAGGATGAGATTGTTTTTTTAGTGCTTGATATTACAGATATAGTTTCGATTAATTTGTTAATTTCCTGAGGGATAGGAGGAAGGTTGAAATGTTGTGCAAGTATAACTTCTCTTAGTTGTCGAAGAATAACTGTGTATTTGTTATTGGTTCCAAGAATTAACCGTAGCTCAGGAATAGATTTTGATCTATGTTTGAGGATGTCCCATACATTGAGATCTTTAATGAGAGGAAATTTAGTAAGGTCCAACGTCATATTGTTGATTTTGATGTTTGGATTTTGATGGAGTGGTTGGAGCAGGGGTAGAATATTTTCCAGATTGATGTCTTTAATAAGTTTTTGGAAAAGCTTAATTTTGTGTTTCAGAGAATGTGCTAAATTACAATTGTTTATTGAAAGAGTGGATAGGAAGGGAATAGCCTGAGGATTAATTTTGTTAGAGATAATATGGTGATGCCAGATTTTCAACCATGATGGAGAGTGGGTATGGTTTTTGCTGTTAAAGTTTGAAATAGACCAGACTCTGTTTGAGCAGATGATCTTGTAGTACAGTTGAAAGTTTGGAAGGCCTAACCCCCCTTTCTCCTTAGGATAAGTTAATTTAGAGTAAGAGATCCTGACTGACTTGGGAACCAGATGAACCTAGCTAGGTCTTTTCAATTTTGGAAAAGAAGTTATTAAAGACTACTATATCCGAAGCATTGAATTGATATAAGAGTCTGGGTAAGACATTCATTTTCACTATTGCTACTTTGGACAAGAAGGCTAGATTCATAAGTTTCCATCTTTGTAGATCTTGCTGGATGGTGGACCATGTTTTTAGTAGATTATTTTGGAGCATAGAAGCTTGGTTATGTTCAAAATGGATACCTAGATATTTAAGATTATATGTTATTTGTAAAGATGACTCGGGGAAATAGAAAGATTTGTGGGAGTTGGGATTGATTGGGAAAATATGTGATTTTTTATTGTTAATTAGGTAATCTGATGCGGTGGAGAAGTACTTAATGGCATCAAAGATTTTGGGTAGGTCTGAGTTGGGAAACTGGAAGTATAGATTTAAATCATCTGCAAAAGCTGATAGTGCGACATGTGTGTTTAGGATTTTAGGGATGTTGTGGTGTGTATTCTGCGATATATAAGAAGAAAGGCTCGATAAAAATGTTAAAGAGAAAGGGTGAGAGTGGGCAGCCCTGTCTAGTTCCATTAGTAATCAATATTGGCTTGGATCTCTGTTTGTTTATATAAAGGTATGTGTAGGACTTTGTATAAAGTGTTCTGATTATATCCGAGAAGGATTTAGGTATATTGAAATGGAACAAAGTAGCAAACAAAAAGTCCCAGTTGACTCTGTCAAAAGCTTTAGAGGCATCCAAAGTTAGGGCATATATTGGATTTTTGTCTTTTTTGGTAAATTGTATTAGGGAATCCAAAGTTAGGGTATTATCCCATGTGTGTCTATTGCTCATAAAACCAGCTTGGTCAGGAGAAATTAAAGACGGGAGTATCTTTTGTAATCTATTAGCTAAAATAGCAGCAAGAATCTTAATGTCAACATTTATTAACGAGATTGGTCTGTAATTGTGTGGGTCTGCTTTGTCTTGTTTGTTTTTTAATAGTAAGATGGTTTTTGAGTTGTTCCAATGTAAGTCAGTAATACCCTCCTTAATGATACAGTTAAAGACTTTCAATAGGATGGAGGAAATTTTTGGGCAAAAGGCTTTGTAAAAGTTAGTAGTGAAGCCATCAGGGCCCGGAGATTTGCCTCTATTAAGGTTGTTTATGATGTCATGAATTTCTTGGATGTTAATTGGAGCAGATAAGAGAGAGACTTGATTTGGTTCAAGAGAGGGGAAATTAATGGAATTTAGAAAAGACTCCATCTGGGTTTTTAAAATATCTTGTTTATTGCTACTATAGATATCTGAAAATAATTCAAAGAATAAATGTATTATTTCAGAATCTGAATTGTAAATTTTTCCTTGATAGTGAAGGGTGGATATTCTGGGAGCACCGTTATTATTTTTTAATATTCTTGCCAGAGTTCTTGAGGGGGTTTGGGCCCATTCAGAATATGTTGCTATACATTTTTGTTCCTGTAGGGAATGATTCTGTGAGTGAAGTTCTAGTAATTCTTTGCGAGTGGAGTTGATCAGTACTTCAGTTTTTGGGTCTGGGGATAATCTCTGACTTTTTTCTAAAGATGAGAGTTTAAGGGATAGAGTATTTTCTTTTTTAGTGTTGAGTTTTTTAAGAAAGGAAGCTTTGCTAATCAAAAAACCTCTCATTTCGGCTTTACAGGCCGCCCATTGAATGTCTGGAGGGATTGGGGATTTTGTAAGATTAATGTCGAGAACCAACAGCATATTATTAATTTTATTTAAAATATCTTTATTATTTAGTAGGTTATTGTTAAGGGTCCAGTTAGCAAAAGTAAAATCAGGCGTGATGAATCTAATTTTAAGAGATATTTTTGCATGGTCGGAGAGAGATCTGGGTTCAATATTAAAAGTATTTCTAAATTTAGATAGGGGGTCCGAAATCAGAATGAAGTCTAGACGTGACCAAGATTTGTGACAGTTAGAATAGAAGGTATATAGATTTTCTTTGGTGAAATATTACTAAAAGTGATAGTGTCTACAAGATTAAAATCTGAAATAAGTTCCTCTAAGGCTATAGAAGCTTGGAAGTTATAAGAGGAGGATTTGCTGGTGCGATCTAGACTAGGGTCTATTACCACATTCCAGTCCCCTCCTACTATGAATAAGTAATTAGGAAATGAGTTTAGTATGTTATAGATTTCTAAGATAAAAGTTTGTTGTTGAGAGCAAGGACCATAAATGTTCAAGAACATAATTGGTTTGGAGGAATCTGGGAGTGTAGAGGTGAAATAACACCATCTGCCGTTTGTATCGGATTTATATTCATTGATAGGTTCCTGGAATTGTTTCTTAATTATAATGGCCACCCTCTTCGAGTTTGTGCTATCACCAGCACTTATTATGGACCTGATCCATTTTCTATTTTTTATGTGCTCCCATTCATTTTCAGATAAGTGTGTTTCCTGGAGAAAGCTAATATTAGCCTGGGATTTAAAAAGCAGGTGGAGAAACAGTTTTCTTTTGGCGGTATTTTGTAAGCCTTTGATGTTCCAAGAGTCAACGGCCCAGCTCATGTAAGTTAAAAACTAACGGAATATAAGGAAACATTATATATTTGGAGACTTAATGTAATATTTGGGTAACATAATGTGTGTTGGAGAGAGACTGCCTTGTGTTTGCAATAGGCTGAGAGGGATATGGAAAACCGTATCATATCTGTGTCAGTAAACAGTTTGGATGTAGCGGAGGAAGTAGCAAAATACTCCTTCTGACATGCCCCGGTGCCTACCCACCTGAACCCCTTAGGCGAAGAAGTATAAAAACTAACAAAAGAAAACCCTAACAGTTCTATACATATATACATAAACATTCTCATCCAAAGGGTTATCAAACTAGATCCCTACTACAATGCACATAAAGCAACCGTATGTATATGCTACACCTATTAGTTTGTCATGTAAGTATGACCTTATGTAAATAAACATACGCTTATAAGTCTAACCGCTTAAGCTTAATGTATGTGAGAAATGTAAATCTATAAATCCTATATATAACAGACTTATTACAAGTATAAGCATTTCTTATGGAATTTCGCACTCAACATGTAGGCTGTAGATATGGTATAACCCTAAAGCCTTATTAAGTTCGCCATAAACAAGAGCCTGATGCTAGTGAGTTTGGCTGTATAGCAAAAGTTGTAAATGGTTGAAAAAACTAAACAAAATAAGTAGTTGTTGTGTTGTTTGGGCAGGAAGGTATTTCCAATGAGCAGACTCTGATAATGTCAGAACTAATTAAACCTAAGAGTCTTGTTGAGTTGTTGAGATCCTCCCTCTCTCTGTGTTTCCCCTTTACCAGATTTAAGCACTACTGATTTGGGTATAGGTGGTCTTTAAAAACCCTACATAGCTTTTAGCTGCCATTTAATTTAAATTAAATCATTGCATTTGTATTACAACATTATGTCAGGCTACATGGCCACCCCGCCCCCATTAGCAAATGACCCACATAGCCTTATTTCTTTCTTAACTTCCCACCTCTATAAGGAAACTTCTCTAACTGTAAACTGCAGTCAGTTCAGTAAAGCAGAAATATATTGTAAGTGTATCTAAGTGTTGGTTTTTACAAATGTACTACATTTGCTAAGGATATGGGTTTGTTTAATTAATTACAGTCAGAACTGAAAAGCTCTACCTGACATCTCTTATGCTTCTATGTAAGTTGTGTGTATGTTAGTGAAGGTGTTTATGCCTTTACTTTGTGTGCTTTTTACATCATAGAGTCGAGGATTTTAGACAGACCTTCCTGGTCCTCAATTCACGAAGCTGGAGTGTCCCAACAGTAAAAAAAAAAAAAAAAAAAGGAAAAAAAAAACGATTGTAAACCTGTAGCATGTTTTTGTGACACTGGCTAATAATCCAGCAACCTTCCTTGTCATCCATACCTAAAAAAAAAGACCATCCATCACTGTAGGACTCATCATGTCATGTAAATAATTTAAATAATCAAAACTTGTAAATTATGTATAGTATGGATTTACTGTTGTATCTGTCTGTGACCATGTATACAATGTTCTAATCTACTCTTCTATAATACTCCAACCTTCTCTGCTTGTATCATAGTCCATTATTTTTATGTTCTGTCAGCTATTTGAGCTGGGGTCCCGACTGAAAAGGGCCAGCAAAATGACAAAAAAGTACACAAACATAATCAAACAAAATGCCAAGTTGTGGTTTGTGTCCTGGATATGACTGTGTATGATGTGTAATGCTCCTTAGCACTGCATCATAGTGCAAATCACTCACATCACAACCTACATGCAGAATTGGCTATGTGTAGGAAAAGGGAGATATGCAGCAGACCCTACTTACACCTTGTGTACTGTTGCGCTTTACTGACTTACAGTAATTCATAGACGCCAAAGGGCTATTGCCAGTGCAGTCTAGTACTTCTTGGTGACCTTGCTACTGAGACTCCATCGCGAAGGCTAAAAAAAACTACAGCAAGAGAGCAAAAGCAAAAACAGTAGTTCCGCAGATTTCAAGCTTTTCTGGGAACACGGATACAACATTTTCACACAGAAAAGAGCCCGATGAGAAGCATAGTGTCCCAAAGTACTATGGTAATATTTAGTTTATGACAACATACACAAGAAGCTTTAACTGAGAACGGGATATCATGAAAGCCAGTGTACCTTGTACTGTTCAGAAAGAAAGGCTGACTACAGGCTCTACTAACATTCAGGTGGTGTATGTTATATGTGTTTGTGCATTTGTATAGGTATATACACACATATATACAGTTACTGACCCCCCTCAGTCAAGACCCCAGATCCGAATGCAGTAATCAGGACTTATCTATGAAGATCAGCGCTATAAAGCGCGATTGAAGGAACAGACCTAGCGAACGCACACTTCAGGTGTCACAGTAAAAGGAGTCCCTCTGGAAACCTCGCGGCGATGATGTGTTCCTTGCTTGACACGTGGATCTGCCTTTAAACATATGGAAGGATGTTTTACTGTTTTAAACAGTCACAAAACTGTTGGAAGGACAATGTTGGCGCTGAATTAGAGAGCGGCGATGTCCCTGAAGCCTCCGGTGAGTGAATTAAACATTTGAAGTGTAAAACTGCTGAAACGCTTGTGCTGGAAGATTGTGAATTTATCCAAGGTCTGGAATCTTGTTAAATATTTTGAGGAAGATCTCTTTTGCTTCATTTTGGGAGGTTACAGTATATTTGGTTTCATTTTGTGAAAAAGTCAAAGTGTTTGGGTAACGCATTTGAAATCTGATGTTTCTTCTAATTAAGTCTGAACAAAATGGAGCTAGTTTCTGTCTGTTTTCCTTGATGGAGATGGGTAAATCTTGTGTAAAAGTTAATTTGTGATTATTCCACATGAAATTTTTATTTTTTTTTGCTGCATATAAGATCTGTTGGGCTGTCTGGAAATTCAGTAGTCTTGTATATATTTGACGAGGAGCTAAGGCATCTTGTCTTTTATAAAGCGCACGGTGGGCTCTCTCAATTGTGATATTTTTTCCCCCTTCTGGGTGAAGTAGTGATTCAAATATTTGTTTTGTTATAGCAAGTAAGCCTTGACTGTCATAACTCTCTGGAAGACCTCTTATTAATATATTATTACGCCTGCTTCTAGCTTCTAGATCTGTAAGTTTTGCCTGTATGTCTAATAAAGAGGCTGTTTTGGCACGTAGATCATCTGATAAGGATTGTAGTTGGAATTCATTGGATTGTACTTTTTGCTCAAGTGTGTCTACTCTGTCCACAATTTGATTGATGGATTTACCTATAGTTGAAAGTTGTTCCGAGAAGCTTTGTATGGCAGATTGTATGGGCTGGAGGGCCTGCTTCAGCTCATCCATGTGGAAGCTGGAGTCTTCTTTACTAATTATATCACTTTTAATAGTCTCCGCATTTTGTTTATTTGTTCTCTGCCTTTTTGAAAGGACTTCTTTTTCAGGTGAAAAAATTGCTGAGGCTTTGGCTTTAATTGTTTGAGTTTCCATTGTAAAAGAGTCATTTGTTGTTTTTGTCTGTTTAGCCATGTGGAGTTAGAGGTGTTTCAAGTAGGAGCAGGCCTCCCTGAGTTACTTGTGGGAATAACACTGTGGAAGAGCCCGAGATGATGGAAGTCTATTGTGAGTTATTTCCCACTGCGAAGGTGATGCAGTTACCGAAGAAATGCAGGTAAGGTAGCTTTTTTCGAAGTGTGTAGTATCTTAGAAAAAGTAGTTGAGGTGAGGAGCTCTGTGCATAGGCTGTTCACTAGTCGACCACCATTTTGGAATCCATTTTTCTTATATTTTGATGTCTGTTATTATAGTTTTATGATGTTTCATTAAATCTGTCTATCTAGTGAACTTATGGACACAAGCAAAACATTATTTTAGGTGCGATCAATGAGGGCAAAGAAAGTATCACTTTTTATAGACCAGTCCAGCAGATGACATGCTGAAAAGTTAAACCTAGTTTAAGAAATGCCTGAGTTATGGTGATTATTTCCCCACTGTAGTTATTTTTGCCAAATAGCCATGTCTTGGTACCCACTTATCTGAATCTCCATTCCCAGCTGCTCTCTGGAACCTAACAAGGCTTGCATCCCCCGGTCTAGGGCCCCTAAACAACATATAATCATGGGGGTGACAGCATAGCCAGCCTTAGGCATAGGCCAACAAGGCAGCTGCCTAGGGTGCCACTCATTCAGGGGCACTGTTCCACTATTTGTCTATTTTATTTATTCATTTATTTATTTTAATAAAGGAATGTTTTTTTTTAATTGAATAAATACAGGAAAAACTAAAGAGTAAGACAAGTTATGAGAGAAAGGAAGAAAAAGATAATCTGAATGGTGTAGGTAGACCAGGATGTGGGCACCGGGTGATATGAGTGTTGGGGCTGCTATGGAGCCCTTTTGCCTAGGGCACCAGATGACCAAAGGCCAGCTCTGGGTGACAGGAGGAGGAGATAATAGCATTCAAATACAATGTAACTTCCGGGAGGAGCTAATTCCATAGCTTTCTGTTATTCAGCAGAAAAGTGCAATAGAACTGTTGTATTTTTCACAGGATTTATGATTTATTTGTGCATTCATTTATTTATTAACTTGGTAGATAGAATAGCCAAATTGCTGTTTTCATCCATGACCTAGGCAAGAGAGCAAATAAATCAATGATTAGATAAAATAAAACAAATAAAGTATAAATAAATGCATACAATATTAAAATACTGACAACCTAACCACATAAACAACAGCAAATTTTAGGAATCTCAAATATATGTAAACTATGTCATTTACAATGAATTCAAAGTTCTAGTATCATCCCAGCATTAACAATAAAACAAGTATGAGACACTTGTAGGCATAACGGCAACTGGTTAGTTTACCAGTTTCTCCCATATCTCTGAAGCAGCAATAGTTATTCTCTGGGGGAAAGTATTTTAGCTTAGTAAGGAAGGCATGACATGTTTCCTTCTGTCTTATTTCCACAGAAAAACTCTTCCATCATGCTGGCTCAATTTTGCTAAATGCCTTCTCACCAATATATTGCCCAAAATGTTGTTTTGGGAAAGTTACAGCATCATCATTAATTGTTCTGACTTAATAGAAGGGTTTTTCTTACTATCAGGTTTGACGATAATGGGGCATATGGTCTATTTCATTAATTTAAACAGAAACTTAGCAAGATGTTGAGATTATTCCTGTATCAGGAATACAGACTGATTTTTTTAGAAGCAAATAAATTTGGGTCCCAAGGTCATCATATTTTATTAACAGTTGTTGGAATTAATATGGCATCTGTCGAAGAGTTTAGCGCAAAGGTAGCAGTAACCTCAGGTGAATGGTATTCTACTTTCTGGGGGGGGGGTTAATGTAAATACTATGTAACTAAGCTTTAATCACTCAAGAAATGTATTGAAAATTCCTTCAGTGTGTAACTTGAATGACATGGTACGTTCCAAGTGGAAGCCAAGATATTTATAAAGACTAGCTTAAATGTTTCACCTGATCATATAGAAAATTTATGAGGAAATCTGTAGTTTTATAAAACTCATAATGGTAGATATATTGATTTTAATTGTCAAATTAATTTGGATAACCTGCTTCACGATTAATGAAAATCTCACTGGAGCTTTGTTTGAAAATTGTTACACGATTTTCTGGACAAAAGAAAATAGAACCTCATCTGTTAATATGCTTAAATCAAGCCACAGGATATCATGGAAAATGCATTAATAAAAAGAAAGAGAAGTAGACGGCCAAGGACCTACCATTGAGAACCTCCACTAGTCAGCCCCCCTATGCCAGAGGTGGTGCTGTTTGAAGTCTCGTGCACAGTTCTGCTGTCAAGGCAAATTTGAAATGAGAAATTCATACAGGATCCAAAATTCATTGCCTGTAACTTCATGAGTAGAAGCTCATGAACTACACTATCAAAAATATATCATATTAGTAAACAAATCACCAGTAAGCAGTTCATTACTGCAGATAGTATAAGGCTGCCAAGGAACTGCAGTCAAGCTTAAAACCATATTGAGCATCCACGTCTATAAAGGCTGAAAATGGTTGTTTTAAAATGAACTTTTCAAATATTTTGGCAGCTGGATACAGATGATAAATAGATTTAGTCTGGAGGTGGCTTAACATAGAGAAGAATAGGTAATGATATTATATAAGCTACTCAAACAGAAGAGGAATGCTGCTATAAGAGAGAGGGAGAGGTTGCAAATATGAGTTAATGCAGCCATTGTAGGAAGACAGGAAGAAATTGGGTACATTTTGGAGCTGGATCTTGTATCTCTTAAAAAAAAAGACTTGCAGACAGATTTATTACCAATTTCTTCAAACAGAAATGTTGGAAAAGAAAGAATGGAAGCTATGAAGCATAATTGACTTGGTGGCTTTGTAGTTGCCCTGTAAATCTGATCTGGGGACACTCCTCCCAGTCTAATACAGAGAGAACATTTGAGAAGGCCAATCCACTTAGTTTCCTAACCTTGAATTATCTTCTGCTTCTCCTTTCTCCCTTTCCTTTACAAAAAAAAAAAAAATTTGTAAGGAAGGTATGATGTGTTTGCTTCTGTCTTACTTCCACAGAAAAACTCTTCCATCATGCTGGCCCAATGGCCCAAGCTGCATTCTGCTTAACTGCAACAAAAACAATTAAGCTTGTTTCCTGCCTTTTCTGTAACTAGTCTAGTCCAGATACAGATTTGCTATATGCAGGCCTGTTTGTAAGCTTCCGAGCCCTCCTAAGCCTGTCTGTGTTGGAAGGAAGCCTGCTAACTTATCAGTGGAAGTGGTAAGCACTAGGTAACCTATCTACCACATAAGGAATAGTTTCTGGACCAGTAATTGTAGTTATTGGCCATTTGGGCAGTTTTTCCATCTCTCTTAACTTACTGATTGCCCACATTTGCACTTGTCCACCCCCCCCCCTTCCTGTAACTAGTCTAGTCCAGATACAGATTTGCTGTATCCGGGAATGTTTGTAAGTTCCTGAGACCCCCAAGCCTTTCTGTATTGGAAGGAAGCCTTCTATCTTATCATAGGTTCATAGGTTCATAGGTTTATACTAGGCTATCTGCCCTAAGGCATTTATAAGCCTAGCTCAAATTTTTGTGGCTTACGCCACCCCTTATATGAAAAAATACTGTGCCAATTAGTTTGTTGTGCCTCTGTCCAGCAGTGACACAGAGATGATTCCCGGGATAAACCTACGATCTCCCATCCACAGGTCAAGATTTCTCTTGAACAGAGCCAGTGAGGTGCTCTGCCTCACATGGACCGGGATTTTATTCCACAGCATAGGGAGTCTCTGAGTGATAAATCTATCCCTCCAGCACGTCCTATTTATATCCGTGCTAAGGTTTAATTCACTTGCTCTAGTGGTTTTGGTGGATTTGGATTTTTTTGAGGTGGAGCATGTCCATTAATTCCGGGTTGGACATGGCCTTGTATGTCAGGCACATGTCACCTCTGAGCAGATGGTATGCAACTGAATAGAGCTGGAGTTTCTTCAATCTGGCAGCATATGACAGATTTTGGAGTCCCTTTATCCTTTTGGTGAGGAACTTTTGGGGTCTCTCCAATTGCTGCAGATGTCGGGTGCGATACATCCCGAATGGGGCATTGTACTCGATCATTGGTCTGATAAGTGAAGAGTACAGGGGAACAATGACCTCACTAGATCTGGATGTGAATCCCTTCATGATCAGTTGTCAATGTAGAAGGTCTTTCTAACCACTTTAGCAACGTGAGTGTCAAAAGAAAGGCCACTGTCAACCTGGGTCCCCAGGTCCCTGATAACCTCTTCTGTGCTTAGTGGATTGCCACCTATATGGTAGCTTGGGGTTACCTTGTTTTTCCCGAAGGGTATAACTATACATTTTTTGGCGTTTAACTTCAGGCCATGGCTCTGGCACCAGCTATCTGTTTCCGTGAGTCCCTTCTGAAGGATATCCGTGTCCGATGCACTTTCCACTATGGCGCCCAGTTTGCAGTCGTCTGCAAACTTTGTCAGCCAAAGTCCTCCCATGTTGGCCTGTACTTCTGAGAAGTAGATGCCGAACAACAGGGGGCCAAGGACCGAGCCCTGTGGGACACCACTTGTGACTGGTTTGGAGTCTGACATAGCGCCAGCAACTCTAACCCTGTGGGTTCTGTCCTTAAGCCAGTTTGCAACCCATCTTGTGACATATGGGTTTACATTTAAGCTGGTAAGTTTTTCTACAATACCCGAGTGGGATATTGTGTTGAAGGCCTTTGCAAGGTCAAGGTAGGCTGTATGGACTGCCTTTTCCTCATCAATGGCCTTGGTGACTGTTTCAAAGAAGTTGACCAAGTTCAAAAGGCATGATCTGCCCTTGACGAAGCCAAACTGGGTCGGGTCCAATGTCTGCAAGTCCCCTATATCTTTGTTTATGAGCTCCATTATGATCCTCTCCATAGCTTTGCAGACTAGACTTGTTAAGCTTATGGGGCGGTAATTACTAGGGTCTGTAGAGGCACCGCCTTTGTGGAGTGGGACCACAGTTGCCGTACTCCACTCCTTGGGCACGTATCCTGTGGTAAGGCTGAGATTAAACAGCTGCCTTATGTGCGGGTTTAATTCCTCATTTAGCTCGTGTAGCACACAGCCAGGGACACCATCCGGTCCCATTGATGCTGTGTTTTTAGCTTTAGAGAGAGCAGCTTTCCCCTGCGCATTTGAGATGTCTGGGAGGGCTACACTCTGCTGGGATAGTTATCTCTCCTTTAGGGGGGGAGAGGGGGGTGAAGTTTGCACTGAACCTGTCTGCCAGTATGTTGGCAATGTCTGTGGGTTCAGTGATTTTTGTATCATTTTGGACTAATTCTGAGCATATCTGGGAGTTTCCACCCAGGTTCCTAACATAGCTGAAAAAGGCCTTATGATTGTCCTTTGAATCCATGGCAATTTTTCTCTCAAAATTGGCCTTAGTTGATTTTATGAGTGCTCGTATTTTTTTACTAATAATGATCGGGGTGACTTCCCTTTTATGGATTTTGTTCTATCATGTAATAGCTTTCTCCTCTTATTGTAAAGTTTGTTAATGGTTGCTGTCCACCAGACTGGACGTTTGCCCTTTGTGGAAAGAGTCTTGGTTTTATTTGGGATTGCCTGATCCATGCAGTCCTGGAGGTGTTCATAGAAGGCATTTGTAAGGGCTTCCGCAGCTTGGGTTGTGGTTTCCACTGGCTCAGGGACCTTGAAGGATACCACACCAGTCTTGAGTAGTGTGAAGTTTGCTTTAGAGAAGTTCTTCACTGTGGTCTTTTTTGTTTGGGGTGGGGGCGGGATGTGGATTTCCAGTGAGATTAGTTTATGATCAGATCTCACCAATGAGGGATATACTTCCGGTGTGGAGCATTTTGTCCCCATGTTTGTGATAATGAGATCTAGTATATTTTCTCCTCACGTGGGAACAGTGACTAGCTGTTCCATGGCATTTGAATTTATGAACTCCAGGAATCAGTATCAGCCTATAATCCAGTATCAGTGTGAATGATAAGCACTAGGTAACCTCTCTACCACATAAGGAGTGGTTTTGGCCCAGAAATTGTAGTTATTGGCCGTTTGGGCAGTTTTTCCATCTCTATCAACTTTCTGATTTAAAAGCCCATATTTGCACTTGTTTCCCCCCTTTTCCTGTAACTAGTCTAGCCCAGGTACAGATTTGCTGTATCCAGGACTGTTTGCAAGCTTCTGAGCTCCAAAGCCTTTCTGTGTTGGATGGAAGCCTGCTAGCTTATCAGTGGGAGTGGTAAGCACTAGGTAACCTCTCTGCCACATAAGGAGTGATTCTGGCCCAGAAATTGTAGTTATTGGCCGTTTGGGCAATTTTTTCCATCTCTGTCAACATTTCTGATTTAAAAGCCTGCATTTGCACTTGTTTCTTTCCTGTAACTAGCTTAGTCCAGATACATATTCTTAGTTTTAGCACTTGAATTTGCTTATTCATGCTCAGCACTTGTTCAGATCTTGTTGTAAGCACTAAATAAGCTGCAAACTACTACAGCCCTCAACCTTCCTCATTACCTAGAGGAAAACAGTTTTTGTACTTACGTTCCTCACTTGCTTAGAGAAAAACAGCTCTTGTACTCACTTTCCTCACTTGTCTAGAGGAAAATAGTTTTTTATTCAGGCATGTCCAAGGGTCAACTCCCAGTGTTCTCTCCTGTCTATCTGATGAATATGGACATCTTGGGGCAATATAGCAATTGCCTCATGTACACAGACAACCCTCTCCTCCTACCACCCAGCACTACAAACTATGAGAGATGCACATACCTAGCCAAACTGGAGGTAAAGCTCTCTCCAACCAAGACTGAACTTGACAGTCAAGAGGAGAAGGTAAACACTTGCACCATACCACACTCATCACATAGTCCCACTAAACCTACACCACCAAACCCCACACATAGAAACACAAAAACATTCACGGAGGCTCTCAATAATAATCTTCTCAAGCAACAGAGACCTCCAAAGCAGAAATGCAAGCAACCTCCACTCCCAACACAACACAAATGACACATAGCCCAGAGACGCACTGTGCCACTCAACCACAGCCCATAAGGCAAAGCAATGTACCCGACACACTAGTCATAGGTGACTCTATAGATAGGCACAGTGATGTCCCACTCACCAGGCTAAACAAGAAGGTTACTGTCAGCTGCCTGTCATGTGCCAGGATCCGCCACATAACCCATGCACTCAGGTCACTCCACAACAAGTACAAATATGACTCTGTCATTGTCCATGTTGGTGTGAATGGCCTGAGATGTACCTCCACGGACTACATGAAAAGAGACATGGAAGAGTTCTCTGATCTTGTAGTCCAGGCAGGTATGACCCTAGCCTTAAGTAGCATCCTGCCATCACCCAGAATGATACCGCAGTACAAGGACAAAATGATTGATTTCAACAATTGGATAAGCTTCTGGTGTCATTCTAAGGGGATCAAGTATCTGTCTGCCTGGGACGACATGGTTGACAGACCACGATGCTCTGCCAGAGATGGCCTGCACCTGTCACCCCCTGGGATTCTGGATACTGGCTAAGGCTCTTGCCACCCCTATAGTGCCTGTTTTAGGCAAGGTTCAAATGACAAATTCACCACTGTAACAGGAACATGCAAGCAAAAACTGAAGGTAATGCTACTCAATGCTAGAAGTCTAAATCTCAAAATGCACTTCCTCGAGGCACTCCTTAAAATGGAGAACATCGATATCTGTGCAGTGACTGAGACCTGGTTCAAGGCTCCAGAGAGCACCCCTGCATTACCAGGCTATAACTCATACCACATTTTTCGGCCATCTAACATGGACTGGAACACCAAAGGCAGAGGTGTGTCCATATTCATTAAGGATATCCACATCTCCAGGCTTGTTGTTCAGCATAATGCATCCAAGGTCATCCAAGTGCAACTAACTCTGGGAAAAACTGCAATCCAAATTGTAGCTTGCTACAGGTCTCCCACCATGCCCCAGGATTCCCACTCCTCTTTTCTTGATATACTGGAAAATAGGGTTCAACCAAACACCCTAATATTGGGCGATTTCAACTACCCCGCCATTAACTGGGAAAACTACTCAATTTACCAACTCCTTCACTCAGCGCTTTCTGGAATTAATAAATTCCAATGCCCTTGTTCAACTTATCCACACCCCCACCAAGGGCAACAATATCCTAGACCTAGTCATTACCAACATGAGTGACCGGTGTTCCACACCTGAAGTCAACTCCTCGTTGGTCAGATCCGGCCATAAGCTAATCACCCTAGATATCCACATCCCGCCCCCACTCCCCATTAAGGAAACCACTGTAAAAACATTTCTCCAAAGTCAACTTCATGCTTCTTAAGACAGAAGTGGTGAACTTCATGACACCCATGCAGATGGACAATACAGTTACAACTGCTGAATCCTACACAAATGCACTCTATAAGCACTTAGACAAGTGCATGGATCATGCTATCCCAAACAGAACCAAGACGCTATCCTCCAAAAAAAAGGAAGCCAATCTGGTGGTCCCCTGGCATAGTCAAACTCTACAACAGAAGGAAGAAACTGTTGCAAAAAAGAGTAAAATCCCATGAGTGGAGCAGCTCCCTGGTCAGCCTCAGTAATAAGTTGAGATCCCTTTTAAGATCCTCCAAAGATAGCTATGAAAACAAAATCACCACTGATTCTAAGGACAACCACAAAGTATTCTATAGCTATGTCAAGAATCTCAATGGCAACACCCAGATCTGCTCTGAGTTACAGCACAATGGCATGAAAATTACAGAACAAACTGATATTGCCAACATCCTGGCAGACAGGTTCAGTGCTAACTTTACCCCCCCCCCCACACCCACTAAAGGGCCCATATTTATACAGGAAAAATGCAGAGCCCCTGTAATCACAGCTACACAGGTAAAAGCTGCACTCTCTAAAGCCAAAAACACAGCATCCATGGGACTGCACAATATCCCAGGCTGTGTTTTACATGAACTTCAGAACGAACTGGCTCCCCACCTAAGCACCATGTTCAATCATAGCCTCACATCAGGCTTTGTGCCCACTGAATGGTGCACAGCAACAGTTATCCCACTCTACAAAGGTGGAGCCACTGCTGATTCTGGGAACTATCGCCCTATTAGCCCGACGAGCCTGGTCTGCAAGACCATGGAACGTATCATCATGGAACTCATAAACAAAGACATCGGTAACCTCCAAACTCTGGACCCCACCCAGTTCGGGTTTGTGAAAGGCAGATCATGCCTCCTGAACCTGATCAACTTCTTTGAGGCAGTCACCAAAGCTGTAGATGAGGGTAAGGTGGTTCACACAGCCTATCTTGACCTTGCCAAGGCTTTCGACACCATCCCCCATTCTGGAATTATAGATAAACTCACTAAACTAGGTATAAATCCCTACATCATGAGATGGGTTGCTTACTGGCTCACTAACAGAACCCGCAGTGTAAAAGTTGCAGATTCCAAATCTGACTTCACACCAGTGACAAGTGGAGTTCAGTCCTGGGACCTCTCCTGTTTGGTATCTACTTCTCTGAAGTACAGGCTAACACAGAAGGCCTTTGGCTAATGAAGTCCACAGATGACTGCAAACTAGGAGCCATAGTCAAGTCCCCAAATGATGTGGACATCCTACAGAAAGGCCTCACTGAGACAGATACCTGGTGTGAGAGCCATGGTATCAAGCTCAATGCCAAAAAGTGCATTGTCATCCCCTTTGGTAAAAACTCTGTACCCATGAACTACCACATAGGCAGCAGTCTACTTAATGCCAAATGTGTGATGAGACTTTGCGACCCAGGTGGACAGTAGTCTCTCCTTTGATAATCACATTGCCACAGTAGTCAGGAAATCCTTCTACATGGCACACCTCATCACAAAATGGTTCTCATCCAGGAAAAAAGAGGTCATTGTTCCCCTCTACTCGACACTCATTAGACCAATTATAGAGTACAATGCCCTTTTTGGAATGTACCTCACAAGACATCTGCAGCAGCTGAAAAGGCCACAGAAGTACCTCACAAAGAGGATTACTGGCCTCAAACCAATACCCTACACTGACCATCTCAAAAAACTCCAGCTTTACTCCATTGCATATCGCCTACTCTGAGGTGATCTCTGCCTAACATATAAAGCTATGTCAAACCCAGAGCTGTTGGACATACTACACCTAAAGAAATCCCAATCCCTCTGAGCTACATACTCTAGGGACTTAATCCTTGTCACCACAATAAACAGGACATGCTGGAGGGATAGATTCCTATCCCAGAGACTTCCCATACTCTGGAACAAGCTACCAATCTATATCAAGCAAAGTTCCTCATTAGCACTCTTCAAGAAAAATTTTGATGAGTGGATGGGAAATAGGAAATACACCCCAGGGATCACTTCTGTGGCTCTGCTCAACAGGGGCACAGGAAAATAACTTTCTTGGGTGGCGTAAGCCAGGGAACCCTGTTGGCTAGGCTTACTTAGGCCCTTGGGCCGATAGCCTAGTACCTACCTATGAACCTATGAAGCTATAAATTTATTGCATTAATTCAGGTTGATGTGGACAGTTTGTGAAAGAATGAAGTCTTTAAATGTTAATTGGTGATAGAGTGTTGGTTGAGGCAGAAGATGCATACTGGTGCTAATTTTGTGTTGTATTAATTCCTTGATGGTTTCCTAGGAAAGACTTGGGCCTGAAGATATAGCAACCCCTAAATTCTCCAGAAGAAAGATGATTTTGCTGTGTTGAGAATTTGTCCTTAAATGTAATTAGCTTCACTAGATTAGCATATGTGTTAGATTTCCATTTGCCCTTTCACTTAAGTAAAACTTTTAATTTGGATATTTCAGAATATAAGCCAGGTGCATATCTGAACTTAAAGTTTTCTCTGATTGTTGCCCATCCCTTAGTCTAAGGAGGACAAGTAGGCAGGGTAGTTCATTTAAAAAGCTTTATTATATGAAACACATCAGGATGGATAACAGCTTCAATAACTGTAAATGAACTGATTAACAGATAGAGCTTACACACAGACATGCTTACACTGCTACATCTTATCGCAAAATGGCACTCTGTTCCTGCTCATGCTCAATAATCAATTCATAGGACGTTTCTTAAAGATGTACACTGATCTGCATCCACCCTGTTAAGAAGAGAAAGCAGTTAGGCATGCAACAAAAAGCATATTCGAGAAATATTAGCTGTTTAGAATGGAGTTTTAACTTTTTTGAACTGTATTTCTGAATTTATTTATTTTGTTCACTTAATTCATTGCACATGTACAATAGATTTTTTTTAACATTTTTAACATTTAAAAAAACATTTTTGAGGCTCAGCACTGTTGATTTTAACAAACAATTATGTTTTACACCAAAAAGGGCATGTTATAAAGTATGGTTAGTGCCTGTGACCCTTTTAAGTTGCACTAATTGATTATTAGGTTTACGATTAGGTTTGTGATTCCACAATGTACAGTCTTGGTTCTGGGTAGATGTTCTTCATGACTCCAATCCAATCATAATCTTTGGATTTTTGCATCCTTACCACTTTGCCCTCTCGTAATGGATTGAGCAGTTTGCTGGTCTTATTGTAGTAGGACTTCTGGGTTAGACATTTCTTCAACAGATTGGCTTTCACTGACTGGTTGTTCATGACATATGGAACCAACAATTGACTACTGATTGGCAGTGTGGTGCTGGTTTGTCTTGACAGAAGTCTCTGAGCAGGTGAACCAAGATGTTTATCACAAGGAATGCTTCTGAGATTCAAGAGATTCAGGAAAATATCACTATTGTCTCATTTGGACTTCTCTAGTAACTGCTTTGCACTTTGAATTGCACATCATGCCAGACCATTTGACTGCAGATACTCTGGGCTACATGTGACATGAGTAAAGTCCCACTCTTCTGCAAATCTTTTGAACTGTTGACTTGTAAACTCCATGCCATTGTCAGAAATAACTTTGTGTGGACTACCATGTATTGCAAAATTATGCTTCATCTTAGTAATGACAATACTGAATGCTAGATTGGGAAGCAGGTCAATCTTGAACCAATTGGAATAAGGTCTACTAACACCAAATAATGTTGACAATTCCACTCAAAAATGTCTGTGGCTACTGTCAACCAAGGCAGTTCCGGAATCTGGTTCAGCTGAAGTGGTTCTTTCTGTCAATATGGCTTTTTACTATGACATACTGAACAAGATGAAAGTACTCTCAATATCTTGTGAACATAGAAGGCCAAAATACTAGTCCTTCCCCCTTTTTTTGATAGAGTTGGCTCCTGGGTGACCTCTGTGTAAGATAGTGATGTACTCTGGTTGCAAAGACTTGAGAACAATAACTTTAGGATCTTTCAGGATATATCATAGTCAGACAAAATCTCATCTCTGAATGGGAAATAAGGTTGCACTTCTGGAGGTAAATGAAATTGCTTTAATGGCCATCCTTCTTTAAGAAAGTAATTGAGCTTCTGTAAAACTGGATCTTCAGCTGTGTGATCACTCAGCTCATCAAAATGTGTGGAAGAAATTTTCTCACTTCCATGACTTCAGAATCAAATTGCACATTCTCTTGCTGTTTATTGGTACTTCTGGGTGATCTGGATAACATATTAGCAAGTTACAGAAGTTTGCCTTTCTTGTAGACAAGATTGAAATGATACTTTTGCAATCTCAACATCGTGTGTTGCAATCTCTCTGGAGCTGAATGCATAGGCTTTCTCAAGATAATGACTAAAGGTTGATGATCTGTTTAAATCTGGATAGGTCTACCATACACATAATCATGGAATTTGAAACATACAAACACAATTGCCATATCTGAGCATACTGCATTTCAGCTTGGGTGACAGTTCTGGATGCATAAGCAACAGGGTGACCCTCTTGTAGAATGACTTCACCAAGACCATATTTTGAAGCATCACATGACAGAATAGGTAGCTTGTGAACATCATAGTATCTGAGCATAGGTGTACTGGCAATTCTCTGTTTCATGACATTGAATGCTATCTAGTGTTGTTCTAACCAAGACCAAGATACATCTTTAAGTGTTAGCTCTCTGAGTGTTGCAGATATTTGACTCAAGTTTGTAATGAACTTGCCTAGGTAGTTAACCATGCAATAAACATTGCAAGGTTTGAACATTGTCTGGAGCTGGCATCTCGAGAATGGCTGTTTGCTTAAAAGGGTCTGGTCGTAAGCCCTAACTGGTGAATAAATGACCAATGTAAGTGACTTCTCTTATAATGAATTGGCATTTCTGTGGAATGAGCTAAAGATTCACTTGATGTGCCCTTTACAGAACCTTTTTGTGGTTGCTGAAGTGCTCAGCTTCACTATTACCTTTTAGTATGTCATCTTCTATAACAGCACAAGGATACCCAGAAAAAAATTGCTCCATTGCATGTTGAAAGACTTCATTTGCAAAATTTATCCCAAATGACATTCTCAGAAATCTGTACCTTCCAAACAGAGTGCTGAAAGTAGTCAGCAATGAGGATTTCTTGTCAAGCAAAGTCTGCCAAAATGAACTCTTTGCATCTAAGACAGAAAAAGCAGTGGCATTTGGCATCAACGCTGCAACATCTTCAACTGTGCGCATTGGATGATGAGGTCCTTTTAGTGCTTTGTTCACATGTCATGGAGCAATGTATATTCTGATGTCATCATGAGGTTTTCTTATGAGCTACCACCATGGAAGATATCCATTCAGTCAGAGTTTCATCTGGACGAATCACACCTTGTTTCACCATTTTATCTAGTTCAGCTTTGACTCTGGTATGCATAGCTATTGGAACTTTTCTGAGTGGCCTGAGAAATGGACTGACATCCATGTCTAACTTCATGGAGTAGACAGCTGGAAGCTTGCCTAGTTTGTCTTTGAGAAGATCAGCATAGGTAGAAAAAATAGACTGGGCAAAATTAGAGTAGTGGTATTTTAAGCTAACTTGGTGAACTTCCTTATTAAATGAAAGCAGTCCCATTTTCAAAATGTCTCTGAGGCTTAATAATGACGCTTGACCACATAAAATAATAATTTGCAACTTCTACCTGCAGAGTAACATGAAAGCATTACTGAGCCTTTGGTTTGAATCTCTTCACCTCCATAAGCAACAAGCTTCACATGCTTTGCCAAAGCAAGCCTTTCACCTGCACATATTCTAGCAAATGTTTCTGCAGACATAACATTGCACTTTGAGTCAGTATCATCTTTAACCTCTATGGGATTGCCATTTATCAGAACAGTACAAAATACTTCATGGCCCATAAATCAACTGCATTGATTACCACACTAATCACTGACACACCATCAACATAAAAAGTAGGAGATGCCACATTACTGCTGTCTAATTGATCAACTCATTTCTTAAAATGATCCCTTCCTGTAAAAGAGAGCACACATTATTTTGATTTACAGAATCTTTTGAAATTATTCCATTTATTACATTTGTGGGATTGTTGACCAAAAGCTAAGTACTTTTCTCTTTTGGATTCATGATTACCACCACAAGTACAATAGTTGGCAATGAAACTAGATTGGGGCCCATGCATTGAGTTTGCTGACTCACTCTTATGCTTCATTGAGGCTGTGTGAACTCTGGAACTTGCTAGAAAGCTCTGATGTTTACCAGTGGGTGTGGCAGAGAATACAGTTGCTGCCATGTGCCTGAGCCTTTTTCATTTAATAACATGCTGCATACTATCAACATGAGCTTTGCTGTGGTAACTTCTCTTTTGTAAGCATATTTGTGTGCTTTTCTGTGAGCTCATATATCTGACAAATCTCAATGGCCTTATTTAAAGTTAAATCACTGTCACAAAGCAAAATATTTTTTACAGCATCATCTTTAATACCACACACAACTCTGTCCTTTATTAACTCTTCTCTTAAATCACCAAATCTGCACATTTTAGCTTTATTTCTCAAGTCAGTTATATATGCTACAAAAGATTCACCAGACTTTTGATCCCTTGTATAAAATAAGTGCCTTTCATTGTAATGTTTGTCTGAGGGTTACACATTTCTCTAAATCTGTTTTCAGCACTGAGGGTCCTCCCTTGATTCAGCCTGTACAACAGTATGACAGTTTTCCCCCTCTGCAGCAAATATATCAGATGCATACACAAATGAACATTCCCATTCTATGGCTTCTGACTCAGATAAATTAAGTAGAATAAATGCCTTTGTACAGCCATCTTTATCAGAAAATGAAGGCTGTATGAAAATGTCATTCTCTTGCTCAAACACTCCAGTTCTCAGCAATATTATTATCAAACACTAGTGGTGATGGTTTTTAAAATCTGTCTGCCATGCTAACAAATTATACTGAAACACAATGCAACCCAGGTCCACTTGTAATTATACAAATGTGCATACACAGCCAGTACCTGTAATAACACTCAGATGCACAATAAACTGAAATGCTGTACTTTATGAAATATGCTTTGAAATGGCTGTATTCTGTGAAACAGCTTTACTGTAACACTGCACAAGCATGCACATACTTCATACACTTCTGATAATCTCTCCTTTGTCTGAACCAGCAAATAAGGTCGCTGGTGAAATCCTCTAAGGCTAATCAAATTGGCCACATCCACTAAGGACAATCACAAAGCCTTCTTCACATACGTCTCAAAGGCAGCTCCCAAATCTGCTCTGAATTGGTGGTCAAGAATACCACAAACACAAATGGCATAGATATAGCCAACCTGCTGGCAGACAAATTCAGTGAAAATGTCATCCCGTCCTGTCCCCCCATCAGTAAACCAGGACATCCCCAGCACCTACCCTCTTACTCTCATCACCAGGAAGCAGGTTATTAATGCCTTTTCAAAGGTAAAAAATACAGCCTCCATGGGACCTGACAACATCCCTAACTGTGTCCTACATTAACTTAGGCAACAGCTCTCAGCACCACTAGGCACCCTATTCAACCAAAGCCTGTGCACCAGCTTAGTCCCAGCATAATGGAGGACAGCCACTGTCATTCCTCTGCACAAAAGTGGAGAGTCTACTGACCCAGACAATTATAGGCCCATCAGCCTAACTAGCCTGATCTGCAACACCATGGAATGCATTATCATGGACCTTATAAACAAGGACATTGGCAATCTCCAAACACTTGATTCCACACAGTTTGGTTTTGTCAAAGGGAGATCATGGCTGTTAAGCTCCTTCACCTTCTTCAAAACAGTCACCAAAGCCATGAATGAGGGCAAGACAGTACACACTGCCTACCTTGAACTAGCCAAAGCCTTCAACACTATTCTCCACTCGGGCATAATAGATAAACTCTCCCAGCTAGGCATCAACCTGTATATTACCAGATGGGTGGCTAACTGGCTCACTGATAGAACCCACTCAGTCAAAGTAGGGGAAGCCACCTCTAGTAGTAGACCTGTAACAAGTGGTGTACCCCAAGATCTGTCTTTGGGCCTCTATTGTTTGGGATATACTTTTCTGAGGTGCAAGCCAACACCAGTGGTCTGTGGCTGACCAGGTTTCCAGATGACTGCAAGCTGGGCACTGTCACAAATTACCCTAGTGATGTAAACATCCAACAAGAGGGTCTTAATGAAACTAATGACTGGTGCCAGAAGAATTGCCTCAGACTGAATGCCAAGAAATGCATCATTATCCCCTTTGGGGAAAATGGTGTCCCCACTAATTATCACATTGATAACAACGTGCTAAGCATGCAATCATTCATGAGGGACTTGGGCACCCAGGTTGATGGCAACCTGACATTTGACCACCATCTGCCTCTGTTGTACGGAAGGCTTTCTACATGGCCCACCTCATAAGTAAGGGCATTTAATCCAGGAACAAAGAGGTCATAACATCCCTGTACTCCTCCCTTATCAGACCCATTATCGAGTACAATGCCCCCTTCGGCATGTACCTTGCCAAACACATGCACCATTTGGAGAGACCACAGAGGTTCCTGACCAGGAAAATCCAGGGTTTCAAACACCTATCCTATACAGATAGGCTAAAAGCCCTGTCCCTCTTCTCAGTCTTGTGTGGACTGCTCACAGCTGACCTGTGTCTGGCATACAAGGCCGTCTCAAACTCAGCCTTGATGGAGTTGCTGCACATGAATAAGCCAAACTCCACTCATGCAACCCATAAGCAAGGTCTCAGCCTGGTCTGTGACATTAATAGAATGTGTTGGCGGGATAGATTTGTGTCCCAATGACTCCCCCATCTGCGGAATAGACTTCCTCTCTATGTCAAGTAGAGTTCCTCACTAGTCCTCTGTAAGAGGAACCTGGATGACTGGATGGGAAACAGAAAATATACCCCTGGGATCCCATGGGTGAAATTCTTGGCTAGGCTTATAAGGGCCTCTGAGCCAATAGCCTAGTATCATCCAATGAACCTATAAACCTATACCTCGGCTAGCCTCAGTTAATACAAAAAACTACATGCTTAGCCAAAAATTGTGGTTGTTTCCCCTTATTTTATTCATTTTATGCAATTCAGACTTTATTTCAAACATTATTCATAGTAATTTGAATAATTCTAGCAATACTGGACATTTCATCTTCTTTTAATATAATTTATAGCAGTCTATATGCTTCATTTCATATTTTGCAAATAAGAAATGGCTTGAGCAAGTTTAACATTAGAAATGTGTTTCTGACCTGTTTTTTTGCAGATTATACCTGTAGCAAGGATGATGTATTTCTGCATATACCTGTTGAAGTAAAAATAGAGAAACTGGAGTTCTTTCTGGCCATTAGATATGCCGCTTCTGACACATGTTACTCATCCTTTACTCCAAGGATGACAAGCAGGTGGGGTAGTTTGTTTAAGAAGCTTTATTACATGAAAATGATCAAGATGGAGAGCAGCTTCAATAACTATAAAAGAACTAATTAACAGATAGAGCTTACACACAGACATGCTTACAGCACAACATCTTAACACAAAATGGGGCTCTGCCCCTGCACGTGCTCAATAATCAATACATTAGTACATGCCCACAGGAGATTTCTTAAAGAGATATATAAATTGATCTACACTGATTGACTGGGAATTGTGAGTAGATGTTTATTAAAATAGTCATAGAAGAATTACATTATTTTCATTGAAGATGGAGTGTACAGTCTGTTTTACCTATAGATATGAATAATTATAGACCCACCAGCCTCACAAGCCTGATTTACAAAACCATAAAACATATTAAAGCAGAATTATGTAGGCAGACACAGGCAACTTAACTGATCTAGATCTCAATTAGTTTGGTTTTGTGAAAGGCAGGTCCTGTATCCAGAACATGGTAAGCTTCTTTAATAAGGTATAGAAGCTGCAGACAGAGAAGTCCATGCACACTGCTTTTCATGACTTGGCCACAGTTCATAATTTTGTCCCCCATCTTGGTATTATAATAATTTAGGCTAACATGTAAACCCATACATTCTCCACTGGATTACAAATTGGCAGATCATGAATGCTGCTGTTACTCTCACATAGCATGAAATTATGACTGAGGTGATCAGTGCTGGGCCTTGTCTAGTTGGACATTATTTTGCAGACATCCAAGATAACCTCTTAGAAGTATGCCGATTACTGTCAGCAAGATACTGTGATCCACTCATCCACTGATACTCGACAGCTCCATCAAGGACTGGAATATGCACATACCTTATTTACCAAAAATAGTCTCAATGCATAACAGTGTACAGAAGAAACACTCTGAAAAAATAACCTTCCTAAATGGTACTTATCTTTAGGGAAATATGGTAATAACACACCTGGCTACCTATATGCACAACTCTCTCTCTCATTTAATCATCATGTTTCCACCATAGTCAGGAAATCGTACTATAGTTTTCAGTTAATTTCCTAGGGAGGATCTTCAGGATCCATGAAAGCATCCTGCCACTATACCCGTCCCTTAAATGACCAATCATTGGATACAGTGTCTACTTTGGAATATACAAGTCCAAGCATATCATTTGATTGGAAAGGCCTCAAAGATTTCTAACCAAGAAAATTATAGGCCATAAACCTTTCAATTATCTAAACAGATGAGCATGGCTCTCCTCATACTCTTTAGCATACAGGCTGCTCCAAGGTGACATGGATCTTGCTTTCTAAACCATGGAAGACTTGAATCTATCTGACGTCCTATTTCTTCACAAAACTAGTGGCCCAACAAACACCTCCACTTGTGACCTAAATCTATACCACTAATTGAACAAGACATGTTCCTAAACTAACCCATTCCCAGCTGAGTGAGTAAGTCACCACTACAGGTCAAAAAAATACTGCTTTGGTTACAGGTAATGCTAGTCTTAATGACTGTAAGGCTAGACACAAATGTACACCGGGTTTATGATATACCACCCTGCTTGATTTCAGAGATGAGCACTATTAAGTGCTTGAAGAGGATGGGAAGAACATTTAAGTATGACCATTTAACTGTGCATATGTTGAGGTATCTTATGGACCTCATGATCAATTACCTGTCATTTTTTCTATGTTCAGAAGTGGAATACTAGAGTTAAAAGGACATTTTGGGGTGGCAACATTGTTTTTTTAAAGGATAAAATGGATTGAACTTTACTTGATAATGATTACACAGATTTGTTTGAAATGAAAAGCCAGTGCATGCTTTGGAATATAGCAGTAAGAACCTACAGGCTTACTAGGTCTAATGGAGTGATTTACCAATTGAAATAGGCCTTTTGCATTAAGAAATGCATTCAAAAGGTGAAAATCTACTATAGCAGAACTCATATTAAAGGCCTCATCAAAGATAATATTGGCTTGGGGCTGGTGGGAGTAACTGTTGAAGGGGTAGACTGAAAGTTGTGGGAGGGATACATACTGTCTCATATATAAATCAGTACAAAGGAATAGGATGACCTAGCAATCCTGCAGGAAGGTTTGTCCAAAATAAATAACTGGTACCAAAATCACGGACTGAAACTAAATGCCAAAGCTGCATTATTGTATTCTTTGGGACATCATCTACAATATATCCCTAAAGTTGACCCAGTTGTTTGGGATTTGGGAACTTACATGATTAGTGACCAAACTTTTGACCAACATATGTCCATGGCTGTAAGAAAGTCCTTCTGTATTGCACAGTTTATAAATAAAGGATTATGTCTAGATCTAGGGATTCCATTGTCTCCCTTTACTCAGCCCTCATTACAGCATTCATTGAATATAATGCCCCCTTTGGCATGCGTCTCTCTAGATACATGTAACACATGGAATGCCCACAGAGATAACTTACTAAAAGGATACAAGGCCTAAACAACATATCCTACATTGACCAGAACTCAGAGCCATGCCACTGTACTCAGTATTCTACAGACTGATAAGAGGTGACCTGTGTCTAGCATACAAGGAATCCTCTTACTTAACACTGATGGATTTACTGCACATCAACAAGAATGTTTTGGAGGGGACATATATATCTCACAGAGGATGGTGCATCTCAGAAACAAACTCCTCACCCATGTAAAACAAAGTTCATCCCTAGGAAACTGAAAATGTATCCATGACTGCCCCCTGTACTAATGGAAGGAGGAAGCTATTACATTATTTATACCATGCATTCACCCACACACACACACACGCCCTTTTTTCCCATTTTTACACATGAGATTGGAGTGTTACTTTAACAGTGACAGTCATCTAGAGTCAAGATTTACAACACCGGGTGGCTAGCCCTGCTGTGAGCTTTATCCCATGCATGGGTCCCCTCATATTATCTATGGTTTAATCGCAGTTATTTTCATTAGGTGTAATATAGAATTACCAACCATGGAAAGGGTAAGACCAATCTTTAACCCAGTTATTTCGAGCACAAACATGGAAACTGGCTAGGCTTAGAATGGCCCATAAAGGCAGCTAGACTATTAATTACCTGTGAACTTGTAAGTACAACAGTAGTAAAACAAAGAGAATTCTGCAAGATAAGGGGAGCATGCAGTGAGTGGAGATTCTTGTTTTGACTCCTATCATTGAGCAATAACACCTTTAGATTTCCTTGGCTAGATTGTGTTATGTTGGAAGGTTTGTTAATTTGATATTGCCTAAAAAGGCTGTATGTGGAACGACAATGTTTTGAAAGCCTAGATGGGACAGTTGCAGACTATTCTTTGAAAAGCTGTGTGGTTTGTTAAGCATGTCTACCCACACTGGCAAACATTGTATCCCCCTAGGACACCAAAAACTAAACCAGTTATTAAAGTCAGTCATCTTCTGTTTATATCATGGCTTCATCCTTGATGAAGGTATAATCCTGCTCAATGCTAAGCACATACCAGCCTGTGACACATAGTCCAAGAGATCCATAATGTTTCATATAGGCTAGGGAGGCACATATCAGGTCATTTATACCTGCATGGACTATGACTGTATGATATGGTGCATCTGGTGCAGTGACTTGAATGCATGCTTTACTTGGTGGATCTTGCCCCCTAAAAGGCAACCAACTGTTATTTTCTCCTTGTTCAGCCTGGTAAGTGGGGAATCAGTATTCATACAATGGAGTTCACTATGACTAGATTCATGGGTGGTGTACTGGCTTATCTTATGGGCTTGGTAGTTGAGGTTCAAATGGGTATGGCTGAATGTGCAGGGTCAGGTATTGTTTCTTTTAAGAGCTTTCAGGTTTGTGAAGACAATTTTTGCAGATGGAATGTCTAGGAGGTCTTTGAGATTTAGGACAATTATGTTTAATTGTCACAGCATAAGTAGGTCTATGTGTGGTGTACATACCATGTGTGGTTGGTGTTGCATGTGCATTTCTGACCACCAGATTATTATGAGTGTTTGTATGTGAGAGTTTTGTCTGTAGAGACATTGTGCGCTTACACCTCTATCATACTGTATTGATTTCTTTCAAGACTAAATGGATGTCAGTGAACATAAGACAATTGTTATATTATGTCAATATACTCATATCCACCAAAGTGGCAGTGGACAAATTGGAAAAGTGAAAATCTATATTGTTACATCCTTTAATGGATGAGCTACAAGGGTGTGGTGCATGGCCCAAGAGGTTAATAGTGGGCTGACTAAGGGTGCTTTTGGGACTATAGACTAGACTATATAATACTAAATTCAAGGGGCAGTGGTCCTCAATGCAGAAACTAGCTGCTCTATTATATTCAATGAGCAAAGCAGTTGCTCTGCACTCACCGAGTTACTGGTACAGTTTCATAGCTGGAGCCATTTCAGATATATACTGACCACTATTGTGAATGCATTATTTCTAAAGGAACCTGCAAACTCTGTGTGTGTGATTTTTCTCACAAGCAGCTTGAACATTGTTATAGTTGTCATTGATCTTGGCACCTACTTTTCCATTTTTTAAAGTACATAAGCCTTGCACATGGATTCAATTCCCTTATCTGGTTTGGGCCATCGGCCTACTCTTCTGAAAGCTAGAGCTTTCATTCTATCAACAGCAGGTTGCTTGCATAATATTCCTGCAGTATGTCTTTTATAGAACAATTTCAAGTGCTGTACTAAACAAACTCCTTTTTCCTCTAAAAGGTCAAGCCATTTTTTAACAAAAAAAGAAACATTTTCAAATGCTCAGCAGCATTCATGGCTGCTGTTTGGACACTGCCACTATAAAGCTTAACACTCCTAACAGCTCATAATCAATTCCTGTTACTCCTGCTGTCAAACTTGCATTAACAGGAATGTCCTGAAAGTACCTCAATCACAGCATTGGCATAGTCTGTGACTGCTTCTATATTACTAGTCAAGAATTCAGGTGACAAATTTCTGGAGAAGCATCAGAACTGCCTTGATTCAGAAATTCTGTACTCTGGTAATTATAGGTTGAAAATATTATACTGTCTCAGAATTCTTGTTAGAGCCATGGCAGACACACATTTATGCTAAACAAACAGTGTTAATGGATCATAAGTAACTAATTGCATTTTCTATAACAAATGAGTTACAGGAATGTAGATGTCTCTAGCTAAAGTGTGCTTCCTTCTGCATTTGTGAATACTTTTTTCACAAAAGGATAAGGAATTCCTGATATGTAAACAATTGTATTTTCTTTGTTTGAATGCATAACACTGAATTTCTACACATATGCAATTAGCTGATGAATCATAAACAAGGGACTCTACCTCCTCCTCATCACAGTACACTAACACCTTATCACAGCATTTCCTTACATTTTCTGAAACCATTTTGCTTGTCATTTTCCACAGCATACTGCTTTTCAGCTATGCTAACACTGCACTTTCATTAGGCATGTCTATTCTATAATAATAATTATTATTTAAACTAAAACATGCCTGCAATTCTTTACAATTCTGGGAAGTGAAGTACTTCATGGGTAGCTTTCACTTTCTCTGGAGAAGGGAGTAGCCCCCTCCTGTCCAGAACATGTTCCCGGTATTCAACCCATGATTTATCAGAATCACATTTTGATCTTTTTACTTCTTGCCCGTAGACTTGCAATAACTACAACACTTCATATAACTTACCGAAATGCTCTCTTTAAGTCTTTGCACTTATCAGCTAATCATTCAAGTACACATTCACTCTCAAACTCTTGAAATAGTTTTCCATTATTCTTTGAGGAATAATAGAGTGCAATTTAAATCAAATGGTGATACATTATATACAAACAGATTTCTGTAAGTATTAATCATCATCGAATACTTTTTATAGTCATCATGAAGTAATGATTGCTGATAAAGCGATGTTAAATATATTTTGCAAAACAGTTTCAGCACTTTCCTCCACTTGAAGGTGCAGCTATGTTTCACTGCTGGAAGCCTGATTAACAAACCAGTTTATAAAGCACCACAGATACCCAGGACTTTATTTCCTTTTACAACAGGAATGGTTTGATTTGTCCACTCAGTAACATGGAATCTCAAAACCCTGATTTGTCCAGTCTTATGTAAGACCACTGAGCACTTCATATGTTATATTAGATATTCCAATTCTTCCTAACAAAACTACTTGACATTGACTGGTGTGGCAGTGATACAAAATAAGAAATGCAGAGTCAAGAATTTTTAATAATGCTGTTTCCAGTGTTAATTGCATGCATTCTATAAATGGACAGATATAAATACCATGAAAAGATCTATGTTTTACAATTGATCTGTTTGATGAAGCTCTAACTTCAGGGTAAGAAATTAGCTAATAAACCTTTATCATGAATATAGAAAATAACCAATTTATTTATTTAACACTTATTTACTGGGAATGTCCAACTGGGACAGAGCCCATTTTCAGCAAAGACCTTGGTAGAAAGGCTCCAGATATATGTCTTTGGAATGTGGGAGGAAACCAGAGCACCCAGAGGAAACCCATGGGAACACAGGGACAACATGCAGACTCCGCACAGAAGGCACCCCGGCTGAGAATCAAACCAGAGAACCTCTTGTTGTGAGGTGACAATGTTAACCACTGCACAGCTGTGCTTTGTCAGAAGGACACACTTTTAAGTAAATACTGCAAACAAATCCCAGCTAAGCTAGAGTTTTTTTCATTGTGTGACACCTAAAACCTCCTGAAATAGAGGTCCATGGGATATATGAAAAGGACCCCTTAAGGACATTAAGTGTTTCAGCTAAATCCTGAAAGCCCATGCCCTTTTACATTTTAAGTCTTTATGGATATATTCAGGCCAATAAAGCCAACCCCCAAAGCCATATCCTATGTCAACAATTAATAGGCTTTAGCTTTATTGACATGAATGTATCTATAAAGACTTAAAAGGTAAAAAGACATGGGCATTCAAAAGCTATGCAGCTGAAACACTTCATGTCCTTAAGGTATTATTTGCATATATCCCATGGGCTTGTATTTTAGGAGGTTTAAGGTATCACACACACGTGTGTGTGTGTGTGTGTGTGTGTGTGTGTGTGTGTGTGTGTGTGTGTGTGTGTGTGTGCACATGTGTGCGTATGTGTGTTTATATGTATACACACACACACACACACACACGCACACACATGCACGCACACACGCACACACATACTCATACACACATACACACACCCACACTTTTATAAGTCTTAAGAGTAATATTGTTTATATTTATTGAACCAGTTATTGCTTTGTTATTGGCTATAATGATATGACAGCTTTATCCAGCTTTCAACAAGGATATTTTTGTGGTGTTTTTTTCTTTATAGCAACCAGATATGTACTATATGTGCCTTCTGCAAAGTGAAAGCCCTGCAGCTTAATAAAGAAGATCAGTAGGGAACCACTGAAATAACCTATTAATTTCTGTTTCTATAAGAAAGTTATAAAACATTTGTAGGAATTGAAATGAGTTCGATTTTTGCATTTGGCAGCCGAGCTGTTATTGTATGACAGGTATTTGAACAGGCTTCCTGTTATAATGTTACATCAACTGGAATTCCATTCAGGTTGCATCACAGAACATTTTAGGACAAGCTTTGCAATATTGTATACATCGGCTGTTAAATTATACTCATTGTGCAGCAGCTTTATCCAAATGATTTGTGTAAATCTTATTGCTGTCAAGTAAAGTGAGTTTAAAGTTTTTGTACTAGCATATATACAATAGCGGTATAGATTCTCAGAAAATGTTCACACTTCAAAAAATCAAAAAGCATTCCGGGTGTTGAGCTGTCATTCCAACGATTGCTCTATGGGCTGTGATACATAGTTGAGTTATATGTGCATGCACCATTAATGCTGATGGACCTCTCATTACACATAGAGGCTGTAAGCAAATTTTGTATGTAAGAGGGAAAGGTTGCACCATTGAAAGCTAGTATACTGAGGTTAATGCACTAGGCAATTGGAAAACATTAGCATGTACTACAGCACCATAGCGGGATATTAGAAAAGCAGCTTTAACTTAGCATGCATGGCTGACAGCAGCTCTGCCATTGTATGCATGGGTGGCATATATGATATCATAATTAAACCATCCCTCTGTAACTTAGGCAATACATCTGTCAGTGCACAATGTTGCAGCAATCAGCACCAGTAAACGGCATCCAGCCACAGGTGGGCAGCATAATGCTGCACAGGAAAAGCAATGTGGGGGTGCACCAAAGTACCCAATGTGTGCATTATATAAATGCAGTAGGAAAGTAGGGAAGGAGTACAAAAAGCAGTATGGAGAAATTCAAGAGTTAGCAATAAGGAACAAAAATGAGAAGAAAGAGTAGTATCTGTTTTTGTGGTATAGATCATATTCTTACATTTAAAAGAGAAAGGTAAAATGGAAAGGAATTAAGGATGCCCTTGTGGAGGATAGAAGGAGTAGGTCAGGTTGCTAGTGAGAACAGGCAGACACAGAAGAGAAAATAAGGCAGGGTGATGATCACATACAAATTTGGGTACTCCCATGGACAGATGCAGAGAGAGAGAGAGACAGAGCTTCTCAAGTTGCTATGGCAGGGCTGGAAAATGAACAGGGTACAGGGAAAAACAAAGAAGGAAGAATGTGAAACAGGGACTGAGATGCAGCCATAGTTGGCTGACATTTACAGAGGGCAACAACATCAGGCACCACAAATCTGGCTGGCTGATGTCATAGATCTGTTGCTCCTCCAGGGGCCTGATTTCCAAAACTTGCAAGCAAAGCCATTCTTCAAGGCACTTTAGAATGGTCTCCATGTTGCCATTGTGAGAATTGAGCTATAAGTATATCTCAGCCGCTATGACCCTTTGCACTTGCAACTGTGTCAATACAAATGAAGCCCCCTGATTGGCTTCAGAAGGGGTCCTCAACTCCTTCCTGAGAAACAGAGTAGAGAAGGCTTTGCCCATCCTCCTGAGAAGCAGATACTGAGGGCTGCAGTGACCAAGCACAACTTCATTGGCTTAAGAAAACTGGTTAATATTACCTCACTGCCTATTCTGCTACAAGTGGACCCACATAGCAGAAAGACTTCTCATCTTCTCTTTGTCAATGATTTAAAACTGTATAGCTCATCAGATGAAGAACTGAAAGAACAGCTGCAGGTTGTCAAAACTTTTTCAGATGATATAAGAATGTCATTTGGTCTTTATAAATGTACAAAAGCAACCTTTAAAGCAGGGAAATTGCATCATTTGGAAAATATCAGTTTGGGACAAGAATGTGTTATAAAAGAACTTGAGCAAGAGAGAGTGTATACATATTTGGGAATTGATGAAGTCTCAGCAATAGAACATGAACAAATGTGAATAAAACTCAGTAAGGAATACCTTAGAAGACTTAAATTAATCTTGAGAACAGCGTTGACATCTAGGAACAAGATCCAAGCTGAAAACCAGTTTGCTCTTCCTGTCCTAACTTACAGTTTTGGAGTGATTGACTGGCCCCAAAACATGTTGGATAGATTAGATATTAAAACAAGAAGGATGCTTCATGCTCACTAAATGATCTATAAAAATCAGTGTATAGCAAGATTATATTTTCCCCTTCCTAAAGGAGGGATGGGTCTCCTTGAAACTGATTACATGTATAGATCTGCAATCATGGGGATACACACATATCTACTGACCTCACAAGACCCAAATCTAGTGAAAGATTTGAAACATGAGGAGAATAAATCTAAGATGACCTCTCTGCTTAATCTAGCAGAAACATATTGGTGTCAAGCAGGAATGGAAATCAAACCAGAAGTAGATAAAAATCAGGCAGCAACTGAATGTGCCAAAATACAAAAGAAAGAATATAAGGTGAAGGACCAGATGAGAAGGCAAGAAATATAGAAAATGCATAAATATAGTTGCAAGTGCATAAAACTTCTGGAAGAACCTCATGTTGATCAGGAACTAATGCAGGAATGGTTAAGGAGAGGTGAATTCAAAGCAAGAGATGAAAAGTTAATATTAGCGACCCAAGATAGTAGGCTACGTACACACTGGTTTACAAAGTCCATTGAACATGTGGGAGAAACAGACAAATGTAGGTTTTGTAAAAAACAAATTGAAAACAGATGGACACCTAGTTGCTGGTTGTGACATACTAATGGCAGAAGGACTGTATACTGAAAGGCATAATAATGTGGTGAGACTGTTGCACTGGGGATTGTACAAACATTATGGTATTGAAGTGGCTGAAAAACATGGGAAACATGATCCACAAAACATTATAGAAACTTATGAAGTTTATATCACATGAGATCATTCATTACAAACAGTTCAATAGATAGATGCTAGAAAACCAGATATAGTGGTTTAAGAAAAGAAGACAAAAGTAACTTTGCTCATTGAAATTGCCACACCTAGTCACTACAGTGTCACAAAGTCATAAACTATCAGGATCTGTAGGCAGAAATGAGAGCAATGTGGAAGAAAGATACCAAGATAGTTCCAATAGTAGTAGGAGCAATGGATCTTATAAAAAATAATCTACGATCGTACTTGGATATGCTACCAATACATGTAACGCCGTTTGAATTGCAGAAGGACTCATCACTGGGCACATTGCAGGTGCTGGGAAGAGCACTTTTGGCTGACATCAAAGATTGAAACAATACTAATTTCATGAACTTTAATCACACATTGACTTAGGAATGGGGTCCATTCCCATCATGGTATTAGAAACCCAAAAGATTTGGAAAAATGTAAAAGGCAGAAACCACTGGAAGATGATGATAAGAAACAGAAGCACAGAAGGGAGGTAGAGAAAGAGTAGCCACCCCAGATACAATGTACTAGGGATTGTGATTGGGAAGAGAAGTTCCTGCACTTTTTCTGTACCAGAATTAATGAATGCCTGTACAGAAATCAATTTCAGTGTTTCATGTGTGGTAGGCTGTAGCAAGCTGTTTTTTTTTATTTTATTTGAAGTGCTGAGGAGGTGGGGTACAAGAGTAGTGACTGGTACTAAATGACCAAGCCATGGCTCTGAAAGGAGGACATTAATAGCTTTGCAGTTGCACACTAGAAGTTGATAAAGAAACATACAGTCCCCCCCCATCCCCTCCTCCCACTGCTTAAAGAGGGACTCTTGCCTTTTTTGGCAGCCAAACTTACTCAACCTTTGCTAGTTAGCTGCAGTAAAAGTACATAATTATAATTACATATAGTAGGTCATCACATTAGAAAGCATATAAAATATTGCATGATAATTATAAGAATCAATCAGAGGAGCTTAGAATGGTTTGGGAAGAGAGATTGGATAAGCAATTCACAAAAAGACAATGGGGGGATATATGTATATCTCCCAAATATGTAACAAGATCTAGAAGATTTATGATCTTTGCCTAGAAGTGTTGGTGTTTTTATACCCCAAGTAGACTCCAAACAATTTTTCCTCAGGTGAGTAGCAAATGTTGGAGGTGTGATGGGCAAGAAAGAGGTAGCTGGGAACATATTTTTTGAAAGTGTGATGACCTGGCAGACTTTTGGGATTCCCTGCAGACCGCTCTGTCGGAGAAGCTGGGTGGGCAAATTGGACTGACTAGGGAGATGAGTTTTTTGAGTTATGCTATAGAATTGAAATTACCTAGACATAGTAAAGCCTTGCTGAGTCTAATTATGGTGGCTGCCAAAAATGCAATTACTAGAAAATGGAAATCAAAGTCTAGACCAACTTTACTAGAAGTAGTGAATATAGTAGCAGAGATAAAACAACTGGAATTGGGATCTTTAGAAAAGGGAAGGACCAAACTACATAGGAAAAAAATGGAATTGTGGGAACAATATATGCAGAGCAGGAATGAGGTTTAAGAGGCAGGATTTGAATGAGCTATATAATGCTTAACTGACAATGACTGGATGGTTTATAAGTGATGTATAATGTTTACAACTATAGTTGTTTCAGTGGTATCTGTGAAGTAAACTGTTTGTAACTAAAGTGATATCATTTTGATTGTTTTTCATTTATATAAATATAAGATTGCCTTTGTCATATGTGTAAATTTAATAAAAATGTTTGGAAAAAACAGTATAGTAGGTCATCACATGACATAGAATATAAATGTCATTAAAAATACATCCATGTTTGGTTGCATTTCCTACACCTGTGCTTCCAGTTGGCAACGCAACCAGTGTTCTCTATCACTGTAGTGCTGTTATCACACCTCTGAACAAATCTGTTGATAATAATAGCTAAATGAGCCCTAAACTTGTCTTCCTTGCACACATTCCTAGACAACTTGAAGAGATGGCCTCTCCAAGCACATGGATTTTTTATAATTATTATTCTCCTACCATCTGTATAATTACCCTGCATATCTTATCCTATTTGACTCATTTCCACTCCAGCCCTTTCTTCCCACCCCTCATTGACACTGTGAAGTAGGAGAAAGAGTCGAGTAGTGGGGCAGTTGTACAACTTTGTGCTTTAAGTGGGAAGTTGGCAAAATGGTTAAGGTGTTTACCTCACAGACACAAGGTGCAGGGTTTGATTCTCACATGGGATAATTGACTAGGCTTAAAATGGCCTACAAGAGCAGTTAACCTAGTACTAATCTATGAACCCATGACCATTTATTCTGGGACCAGATATGCATGTTGACTAAAGTGAGGGCCCTGTTATGTCTTCCACAAGCCTTATTAGATGAACATATGAGATCAATGCTACTAGTGTTGCAGCTTGGTGTCCCCCACACATCCACTGCATGATATACATAATGTCACCTGTGGATGATGGTACTATAGCTGACGGGAGCACCCAACTCCTGGAATTCTGAAATCCATCACTCATTTCCACTGTCCTCTGCTAACTCCTCAAGTGTTGGAGGCATTAACTGATACCAGGCTGCCTGGATCACAGTCAGGGTTTATCCCTCTGTATTACAGAGGTGGCCTGATTTGCTACAAAATCTTTTATGTTATCAAACTATCAGTTCTTTCAAAACAATCTAGACTGTAAAGTCACGCCTTTAATAAAATGCCTCTGAATCCAAAAACTGATAGCATCTCCCTTAATAATAAATGAAAAAATAAAAAGTCAAGAAAAAGGGAAAAATGAACTCCATATTATGAAAGAAATAAGAAGACTTGGTAATAGATTATATAATAAATAGGTCATCAATTAAACAGATACATGGCATGTTAAAAAGAAGCTTTGTATCTTCTCAGAAAGTAAAGAAATGGCATGGCTGGGATCACAGAAGAGTTCATGGTATTGACATTGGTTTAATGATAACTTCAAGATAAAAAAAAAAAAAACAGCAAATTGCACTTGAGAATTAAGTTACTTAACGTTTCTATATTCTTACTCACTGAGTTACTAAGTGTAGATTAGAGCGTGTGTATGTACCTTTAAGAAGCATTTCTAGATGTAAGCACATGGATATAAATAGTGAGCATGTGCAGGCAGCAGTGTCATTTTGAGAGAACAGCCAGAGTGTTAACATGTGTGAGTGTGGTAGTCTCTTTATACGTTTATTTGTTACAAAGCCTCATTACTGATGTGTTTGTGTGCAATAAAGCTGCTTGAAGTGAACCCACAAATGTTTGTCTCTTTTATCCTGATCAGACAAGCAACACTAAGATCAGAATAATTTAAAAATACCCACCTAACAGATCCATGCCCAGTATTCATATGCAAAACATGATGGCACAGTACTGCAGCAGTTGTGTTGTCAGCTCACAGTGAGAGGTTCTCCAGTTTGATGCTCGGGCCTCTACTGTAAATTGGCTTCGTTCCAAGCCGGACTTTACCAGTAAACAAATGTTAAATAAAATATTAGTGCAAACATTCATAAAATCTGAATTTAGTGATTCTGATGACATCATTTAGTCCTTGAAAACTAGCCAAAAGTCATTAATATAAGAAGACGTGCTGGGCATAACCTTCCTTAAAATACATTCAATATAATGATGAATAGTTTCAGCTAGTGTGATCCATTATCAAGCAGTTGAAAATAGATTTTTCAACTACTTGTATAGTTTTGAGAAAAATGTTAACAAATGCTTAGGATTATTAAGACCGAAATATATACAGAATGTCTATAATATGTCATATAATGCCTTATCAAAAATACCCTTGAAATTCAATTCAGTCAAGCAGAACAAACATTCTTGGCATATATATTCCTGCCGAGTAACACTTTTTTCCCTTTTTTTTTCCTACATGATACTGGTTTGCACATATAATGACTGCTGTTTCTTGTTTTTCTAAGACATTTAATAACTGATCATTATTCTGTAACTTGTTAAGAATCTGTCTTCCAACTTAAGCATCCACCTTGATGGCACATGATCTAAAGCACCTCAGTTTCAACTACATGTAAAAAAGCTGCAACTAATGGATGGGACAGTGTAATAAATGAAGATGAATTACCAACATTAGTTCTTGTATTGGCCTTATTACCAAAATGTAATGTGAGATTAATGTTCCAACTAAACTCATACATCAAATAAGACAGCAACAGCATCAGACATGGAAGCAAGAACAAATCTCGAGCCTTTTCTTAAAATTAATTGTACATAGATCAGTTCAAAACTAGAAAAAAACAGCTATATATCTGGCAGTTGGTGAGAGGGTAAAGTTTGTGAGCTGCAATTACTGTGGCACAGGGACTGATTCTTCCAGCAATCATGTGTCTGTTGTGTGACCTTGAGCAAGTCACTTAACCAGATAATACTTGGGGCCAACTGAAAATTTGGGCTTAGGGTCCTCCAAGGTCCCCAGGACTGCAAGCCTAGTAACTAACTATTAGACTAATAGCACTAGGAATGTTATAAGAAAGGTCTATCAAAGTTGCTACTGCTTGCAAGTCTAGATTACCATGTCTGGTACTCATGCTATAAACAAGTGACAGGCTGGACTTAGCATGAAAATCAGCAACATACAGATCTTCATCTCTCTCATGAGTATTAATTGGTAACCAAACTATTATTGCATCGGTATTCAAAGGAACTATATAACATTTAAAATATTCCTGGTAAAGCAAATAATCACAGTAATTGTATTAAAAGAGCAAAAGGAGATCCAGCCATCAATATTGTGTTAGCCTTGTTAATACAGGTTAACTAATTTATATGAAGGTCTGCTCATGAGGATCTGTCAGTACCAGTGCACAAGAATTGCATGTGGGTCACAAGTAAACTTAGGATAATGTCACATTATGTCTGGATAAATAATTTTTCCCATGTCTTCCCATCATCAGCTTCCTCCTGCTACTACTATATCATTGCCAATTTTTCCCTCATTCATGGACCACTGTAGTCCACATCACACCATGAAAGGATTCCCAGTCTGTACCACAGTTAGTATAATTGTGCTTATAGTTAACTGACTGCTTTCAGTAATGAAAGTCATCCAAAGAAAGAAGGAATCGTCATACATGCAGCATCTGGGGAGGATCAGGAGTGACAGCATCTAAAGGATCAAATACAGCTACTGCCCATGCATAGCTTGGTAGGCTTACATATCATAACCTGTATGGCTCCATGTTGATTGACTCATCTTCTTTGGATGTCAGCCATGCAGTAGGTTGGGCTGTCTTCCTCCCCACCTCTACAGGATGGCAAGCAGGCGCTGGCTGTTATTCACATTTCTTCATGATCTACAAGTATCTGGACATCTATTCAATCTTGCAACATCAGGGTCACAGTCAGGGCTTTATTCCTTTATCAGGTGGAGATATCAATAATATATTATTGATATTCAGAACACACTTCTGCAAATGATAAGGGAACTAAACTAAAATATAACATCCCCCTGGCACACTAGAGCCATTAACAAGATTTCATAGGTTCATAGATTGGTACTTGGCTATCGGCCCTAGGGCCTATACAAGCCTAGCCATAACAATTTCCTGGATATATCTTCCCACAATATTTACTTCCCTAGACCCCTGTCTATCAGGGTGACTGATGTGATCCCCGGGGTGAATTTCCTATCTCCCATCCAATCGTCAAGGTTCCTTTTGAAGAGGGCCAAGGAGGCTCTCAGCTTGACATGTATGGGCAGTCTATTCCAGAGTATGGGGAGTCTCTGGATCAGGAACCTATCCATCCAGCATGTTTTGTTCATTGTGATGACAAGGTTTAGATCCCTGGAGCGTTTGGCTCTGAGGGATTGAGATTTCTTTAAGTGTAGCATGTCCAACAGCTCAGGGTTTGACATGGCCTTGTATGTTAAGCAGAGATCACCTCTGAGTAGACGATATGCCACAGAGTATAGCTGGAGTTTTTTTAGACAGTCAGCATAGGGCATCTGCTTTAGGCCTGTAATTCTTTTAGTGATGCATTTTCCAGCTGTTGCACATATGTTGTGAGGTACATACCAAATGGGGCATTGTATTCTATAATGGGTCTAATGACGGATGAGTACAGTGGGACAATGACCTCCTTTTTTCTAGATGAAAAGCCCTTAGTGATGAGGTATGCCACATAGAAGGATTTCTTGACTGTTGTGGTGATGTGGTTATCGAAGGTGAGACCACTGTCCACCTGTGTCTCTAAATTACACCGTTAACAAGAGTTACTGTCAACAGCAAAAGAACCAGGTTCAGAAAAGTCCACATATTTTGAGAGACAAAGCAAATGAACATGACTATCAAAGACCTACCAGACTAGTTAAATGCACCTGTAATCTCAAAATCAGGTTCAGAATCACAGATGACATAAACAACCAAAGATTAAATCTTAGGCAGAGAAGAAAAACGTCAGCCAAGCACAATGCAATGAGAAGCCATCACATTTAAAGCCACACTGTGAACCTCATTGTTCAATGAAAGTTCAGAGGCATTAGACTTAATGCATGCAGCTTCTTTGCAAGGAATCTGCAGCGGGCTCCATTTGAGAATTAGCTACAGATTTCAGTGATGCTAGTTTTGACACTTCTCAGCATTCCCTTCCCGAATGAGGAGGAAGAGGTAAAATATTTAGGGTCAGAGACATGAGGTATGGGGCACAACTTGAAAACTACTTCTCTTCATGCAAAATATGCAAACATCACCAATAATAGCTAAGCTGTTGAGATATATTTCCTACAGAAGATCAGCAATATCATTTATTAGAAGTGCCTAATTATATAAATTGATTCTCGTTGTTTTGTAAATAAAATGTAAATGTCATGAAGGATATCTCAATAAAAATTGCTGCAGTTCCACGGACCATTGAGTAGTTAGATTGATGTCTAATAATCTTATACCAACCTAAGAACCCTTACACAAGGTTTTTATTGCAATGTTTCTAATAAAAGTACTTTACTTGGATATATCTGTTATGTTTAATGTACTGACCACACCATTTGATAAGGAAAGTCATAATACGGAGCCTCAAATAACTGAGACTTACTTACATGTTTGCAACAGTATTACCCCTTCTTAAATTTGAAAATATAGACAGACAAAGATATAAAGTATTACTCCACAAGGCTGCTATTAGAACAGCTATTTGTACCTGACAGTGTCCTTCAGTTGCTGTCTTTCTTGTAATTCCACAGTATCAACTGTGAGGACACTGTGCTATTGCTAATAATTAATACTACCATTCAGAATGCTTTTGAATATGAGACTTGATCACTTAAAAGACATACATTCTATATAGCTAATCATTATGGGAAACGGGTAAAACAACCCAAGGTTGTTAAAGCAAACAAACTATAATCTGGAGGCAGATGAAGTAAATGTGGGATTGACTATGACAGGATTATTAATGTTTTAAGAACAATTCTTGGAACAGAAGTATTTTACAAAATCAAAAGTTTTTAATAATCTCTTTGGCTTTTATTTAGCTATTAGTACTGTCTAATGCTCCATTAGAAATGTAGGCCCAGTCCTGTTTGTCCATTTAGTAAGTACAAGATGACACTCAAGGGATGTACCTTATATAGAGCTAATATAAGTTTAAAGGATTCAATACCAAATATCAACATGCAAAAATTGAAGAGATACCTACCCTTTGGAGCAGAGGAATGAAGCACTGACTGTAGTCCAGATGCCCCCTATTCAAGTAGGAGCACAGGTGCTGGAGGAACTGAATGGAGGATGATTGAAGTGAATGGCAGACACAGCCTCACCTATACTGGTGAGATGTATGCAGCTTGGTCCACTGGCAAGGCTGCCTTAGGGTAGTGGATTAGAGTATGTTCTCTAGCAACACTATGATGCCGAACCAGCATTCTTGATCTCCTCGCTGGCCCTGATTATTGGTCACATATTGCCCAGGGAAGACTAATGTAGGTCCAGTAGACTTGGTGAATGAGGAGAGGAGCTTGTGGCAGTGGCCGGTCAATTGTATGGATATAAAAACCAAACTGAAATGAGATAGTATGGTAGTAAAACAGGCTAAAAAATGAACTGAGTGCTGAGTTCTAGTGAAATTGCAATTCATCATTTGACATAATTTAAACCTAAAAGTGATCTCAAAGCTGTACAGCTGGTTTGATAAAAATTCCATAGCACAGTGGCATATCTTAGAGAACAATGTCTACAAGATGTATGCATCCTCAGGATCAATAATAGTTCAAAGCTAGGGTATCAGACAGACCCATGCCTGGAAGTCATAATAGTAAGGAAGACCTAGGTGGTAAAATGGGGTCTTTATTGCATGATCAAAACCCTAGGTTATCGAATACCTAAATGTCGATCACTAAATGTCGAACTCTGAAAATCGCAAACAGCCATTTCCACACAGGCAAACAAGTCGTTGGGCTGTTACATGGATTTTGCCCTTTTTATGATGTAGAGTGATCTCAGAGTTGGTATATTGTGTTAAGACGGGTGTGGGGGGCACAGCTCTCTACATCGGGGGGTGTGGGGGGTGAAGCCCCCCACTTGATTTCTGTTTCCAACTTTTTTTTTTTATTTGGCTAACAGCATTGTTTCCCTGTGTGGAAATGGCCGTTCACAATTTTCAGAGTTCGACATTTAGTGATCAACCTTTAGATATTTGATAACCTAAGGTTTCACTCGTAATATAGACCCTTAAAATGAACAGTAAATTACAAATAATATCCTCAACCAGCTCTATGGCATAGAAGGATGAAGTCCTGACTCTGACCCAGATGGCAAGGAATTGATTGGCTGAATTTTAACAGAGGAGTTAACACTGGCTGGGAGGACAAAGAGGCTGGGCCTGCTCAAGTCTCTCAAAACAAAGAAAGAAAAGTATGTGCTGGGAGATATACCTGCCTGATCATGTAGGAGATCATAATGCAGACGTATGGGACAAGCAGACAGGCAATATGGAAAAGGTTATTATAGCACATTACTGTGGATGCAGAGCACTCCATTAGCAAAATCTGATCATACTTGTACATGTCTCTGTATTATAAGCCAGCATGTCAGGGAAGCTACAAATTCTGAGAGAAACTTTATGCAGCATCAGAATATGTATAGTTCAATATAGCCAAAAGGTTGCCCCACTATGCAGAGATGAGGTTATTTTTGCAAAGTGGCATGTTCAAGATGTAATGCACTAAGCTGCCATCCCTGAGGAAAGGTGAAGTAATAAAACATGTAAAAGTTTTGATGTCAGCAGTGATTGATGTCATAAAGCTAAGAAAGCACATAATAAATCCCATTGTATGGCAAATAATTTAATTAGAAAGGTTGAATTCCAAACTCTGCATAACTAGCAACCAATAGAAGTCCTATAGGATAAGGGGTAGCATGCGCATAATAAGAAAACCTTAGCCACAGAATTCTGGAAATACTGGTGGTGGCCAAGGTTATCACTGAAAATATCAAGGTGCAGAGTTTTGCAGAAATCTAGATTGGTACAAGCTAAATAATGAATGACAGATGATGACTGTTGCAATATCTCTCAATGACATTGGGTATAATTTAAGAAGTGTTCTTGTAGTTTGCAATAAAATGTCTTATTAATGGTTGCCACCTGCTGCTTAAGTGGCAGCGGTTCATCCAAAATAGCACCTATATTGCATAATGCTGACCCAATTTCCAAACTTTGCCTGTCATGAAGCATTAAAAGGAAAGGTAAAGGAATTAACAATTGAGGGGTACAGAATTCCATACGCTATCATAGCCTCAGTTTTGTTAGGACAAAATTTCAATAGAAATAACGTGTTTCCCTTTAACACTCATTTCTTCTTTTAATATAGTTTCATCTTTATTGACCATTTTCTTGGCATCACTTGCAAAATAAGTGTGCTTTATGTCTCTCCAGTCTAAATTAACTGGTTTAGTTAACTTCTCTGACACATTTGGCTCAGTAAGTTTAACTATTATTAAGCATTGCTTTTGTTGAAATGCACTTTAAGAACAATAATTCCTGTCTGTATGTTCTTCTGCATAACTTTTATATAAGATCATTTGGTTGAAAAATGATGCCAGTTGGATACCTACATTTAAGTATATTCATTAAAGTTACACTACTCCTAGTGTCAACCATAAAAAAAAAAAATCACGTTTCTCAACTACTTTCATTTGTACCAGGAGTGGGTTAACATTCTATAGATACAGATTGTGGCCTCTTTGCAAAGAATGCGTTCTCTTTTCACTCTTTACTTTCCTGCCAAGGAAGAAGAGTTTTAGAGCATACTACTGAATTTATAATCATATCATTTGACAAAGACTGATACATGCACACATACATACATACAAATATTTCAAGCACTGGCATTAATTCCCTTCTAGCCTGCTAATATAGCAAAACAGCTGTCCCCATAATAAGTTTTCCGGGCTGTTCTTAAAATATCGAATATAGAATCATCTACATAGTTTGTCTGATGATTCTCTACTACTTTTTGATAACCTCAAACATTTCTATAGGTAGTTGTCTCTAAATGCCCTATATAACTGAATAAAACCTTTTCTTGGATCTCCATAAGAGACAGTATACAAGTTCAGATATTTTAGCCTTTCATAATAACTTAAATTTTCACATCCATTGATGCCCTTGGTATATTTCTGCTGTACTCTTTCCACTTTACTCATGCTTGTTTTCTTATAAGGTTTCCATATTGTTATTCCATACTCAAGTTTGGGTCTAATGTAACCAACAAACAATGACTTCATCATTTCTGATTTCCTAGACTTTGTAAAACTTTTTGTGCAACCTATAGTTCTATAGCTATCATTAACTAATTGGTTAATATGATTAGAAAGACTGGTACTTAACGTATTACTGCAACCAGATTTTTGTGCTAATGCAGGTTGCTTCCTGATCACTAAATATGTTCTTCAATTTGCTTGAAATGCAATATAATATGTTTTCTTTAAAAAAACAGGTTGTTTCCGGAGGTCTATCAACAGAAAGTACATACTGTTGTTGTTTCTTTGTGCTCTTTAATGGCAGTAGAAACATGTCACTTCATTGCAAGGCTGCCCACTAAACGTTCTTTGTCTATATACCCAACAGTTGTTACAAGCCAAACTGTTTTGCATAAGATTTTGTAAATATATCTATAATCTGTTGTGTCTGAGAATAAATTTTAGAATTTACACAGTTTATCAGTTTGTATGTTTTTACTCGTTCCACATCTTAAGTATCTATAAAATGGGTTCCTATTATGCTCAATATCCTTATACACATTTTCTTCAAATTTTTGTTGATCTTGTCTCACACTATGCTTAATTTGTTTGTCCAGATTGTTTATTTCAGTTTTCAAAGTTATAGTTCAACCTCTTTACCATTCTTATATTTTTTGTCTTTCATCTTAATCAGGTATCTTGTTTTATGGCAATATATCCTCCTGGGATTGTATGCCCAGATACTGATGTTAAACATTGTTTTTCACTCAAACAATGTCTCTTTCAAAACTTTTGACATTCTTTCTATAGTTTTCCATCTGAATGCATAATTCCAATTAGTTTTATATAGTGACTGTTTTGCTTCCATTTCAGTTTGGCAGAAATATCTAACAAATTAATCTTTATAATCCCATGATCACTACACATCAGTGGTGGTAGAACTCGACATGAAGTAACAGTAATTTCTTTAGGAACACAATTAATGTCTAGTATGTTCCTTTACCTGGTAGTTGTTTTATAATCCGAAGCAATAGCTGTTAATGAACATACTTGAACATATTTTGTGAATAACTTCCTTACTAATGCTGTTGAATCAATATTATTCCAGTTTGTTTCTGGTAAGTCGTCAGCTACTATTATTCTTCCATCCTGTTTCATGAAAGAAATGTATGAGTTCCTCCAGGTCATTAGCACTTGATTTTGGTGGTCTATATACCCAACAGCTGTTACAAGCTCCAGGATTGTCTTTATTGTCACAGTTACACAATCTATAGTGTTGTTGTTATCCCTGAACATGTAATAATCGCAGCTCTCATAACTATCTTTAATCCCAATCATAACACCTCCGCCTGATTTTTGTTAGAATGTCTGCTAGAGTAAAAATATTTATATACCCTGACAGAACTGGTTTGCAGCCATTGTTCTTTAACCATGTTTCACAAACAGTTACAACATTAATTTTGTGGAAACACAGAGGCAAGGATTCACGAAGCCTCCGTGTAAGAGTTATAACTCTTACACGGAGGCTGCAGTTAAACGGAGTGATGTCAGCATGCTTTGCATATTCATGAGAGCATGCTGAATCACACCTAAGTTTAACACGGTCCGTGTAAGACAGTAGGGGGCGTATCCGTAGGCCGAGCCCTGCAAGCGGACACGCCCCCAGAAGTGTAAAAGTGCCCAAAGTAAACACCCACAACAGAGTCCACGGAGATGTGAATAAACACAACACAACACATGCCCCCACAGACTATGAACATAAAATATATAAATGAACACGTTATATATATTTTTTTTAATTGTAAAGATGTTTAACCGTGAGTGCACTCGTTTGCGCGGGCGTGCCCGTAGCACAGCTACAGTTAGCAGTCAGTGAGAAAGCATATAAGAACTAAATATGCAAAATAAGCCAGGAAGCAATAGCGTAGCGGTAGTGATGTTGGCTGAAGAGCAGGCATTCATGGTTCGAGCCCCCACAACACCAATTTTTTTTTTTTTTGCAAAATAAGCAGGAAACAAGTCCCTGACAAATATGTACACATAAAACCACAATTTATGTAAAATGTAATGAAATAGCCCATTTATATTGAAGAAATGTGAGGTAACAAAGGAATAAAAAATGCCAGATGTGCTCATAGCTGAGCTACAGTTTAACAGAGTGAGTGCATCTGCCCATAGATGAGCAGTGGTTTAACTGGTGCAAAATGAGTGCCCGTAGCTGAGAAGTTGTCTAACACGCTAAATCTATGTGCCCCTAACTGAGCTGAGTGTAATATGTGTGCCGATAGCCAAATGAGGCTTAAAGCAGCGTACCCCATTTGCACGGAGCTGCGCATCGCGCAAACAAGCTAACCGATGGGCAACGTTGAGCAAGCCGTATCAAAACTGCCTTTACACAGACACACCCATCAGCATGTCTAGACAGTCATGAAAAATAAAAAGCAGTGGCCAGGTTCAAACCCAGGATACTATACACCATAGTCAAGGTACAGAACCACTAAGCCATAACAGCAGTACCTTTAAATGCAATAATAGCTAATATATAGGAATGAATACAAACTAGAGCATGACAATGCAGGTTTACTGAAGTTGATACAATTCCAAAATGGCCAATCACAGATATGTGCGGAAAAAATGGACTACATAAGCCCCATAGGTGGGAATACACAACATAAACGATTGTAGAACTGACCTGCAGGCAGAATGACAGGAGTAGGAGAGGGTAGTTGCTTTCGAGCACAGAAGAGGGGTGTTGAGGAGTCCAGGTACATGGTCTGGCTCCTAGTCCATAATCATAAGACCCAACTCATGCAGGGCCAGGTCCTCTGGGGAGCATACAGGGCCGAGGCGTGGGACCGGTTGGCTCATGATCTCACCAGTGCCACAGGAATTCCAAGGACTGGTGAGCAGGTCCATCACCACCATGCGGACCTGAAGAGATGCAAGCAGGACCAGCTGAACCTTTGGATCCAGGAGGCCCGGCAAACACCCAACGCCCCACTACTGAGTAAGTAACATTTAATTATGTATGTAAGAAATTAAACTAGCTGATATTATGGAGATGTGTATTCCAATATTACTTCATTTATATTACAGCTGCAGGTGTCCGTTCTGCGAACCGCAGAGCCTATGGCGATAGGCTGGTGCGGTTGCGCCACCGGGCAGGTCAGTAATCCACTACCAGTAACTGTAAAGAAATATAAAAGTATGACAGTCAGCAAAAGAGTGCAGTGTAGTCAGTAAGGAATAAAATGTGCAAGTAACAGTGTGAAAGTGTCTGCAAGTATTGCTTGATTACAAAAGTGTGTTTCAGCCTGTAAGTTAAACCAAAAAATGAAACTGTCTGACATATATTCTGAAATAAAAATGCCCTACCTGTAAGAAAATAGTACACAACCTGCAGCAGGCTGAAAAGTATAGCTGCAGAAGATTATGAAATCACATGTGTGAAATATATCCCTGTGGAAATACTGAAACATGACAGAAGTGAGACTGCTGGAAAGGATTGTAATAACTACAGGTAAAACATGTCAATAAAGCCTAGAAGTAAGTACCATCCTGAATAGTAAAATGAAAGCAAGTGAGAGAGTGTGAGAAAGTGTCATGAGTCCAGCAATACAGTAGTAATAACCCCTGAATAAAATATACTGCAGTCAAGACAGAATGAAATGCATGTGAGATTCAAAACCAAACAGCGAAATCTGTTCAAAGTGTTGCTGCATCTGGAATGTGTATCCCAAAATCTGGATATGTTGCTCTCAGTCTGCAGTATGCAGATAGGATGATTGTCTGAAATACCAAACACCCACACTTGTCTACAGCTATATAAAGCAAATGTAGCAGGATGATGTAGCTGAATAAAGCTAGATATGAATGTGTATGATGAACAATAAAATGTATATTGATGTTGCAGTAACAGTCCTATCACCAAGTTGAAATAGTTATCATATAGGAAACTGGAGTTAGAACAGTAGTGTGTCTATAACTGTAGCTATTAGAAATGTACAGCATATGTATTGTTATTCGAAGGTGTTAATATTACTTTCTTTACCCCACCCTATAACCACATATAACCCATTCCACGTGAAAATGGCATGTGCAATCACAATTAACACCCCTGGACGTTTGTCTTGTTGGGTCATATATATTTGCATGTTCGTTGATGCATCTGCCCTGTTCATACATCCACACCTGATGGCCTGTTGCCATCAATTAACCCTGCATGTTGTTGGACTGTGTATTTCTGTTTAAATTATGCATGTGTTATGCATGCTGTTCAATGGTGTGAATATCTGGGTGTTTGGTTAATGGGAATACTAATGCATGCTGTTACAACTAATTGTGAATGGTATTATATGTCACTAACCCAAACTGTCATGACATAATGCAAAACATAGGACGACATGGAAGGCGGGTTCCAGCGGACCCACCTCTCCCACCTCAGCTGGCGAGTGCACCTGGCACTAGTGCCAAGTCCGGACCCTCCTCCGGTGGCCCTGTGCCACCTGCGGGTGGAAGCGCTGCAGGGGATGGGGCTCGCCCTCCTCTGCATGTGTGGCTGGAGGAGAACCACCACTCACCCTCCGTAGCGTCCAGACTGTGGTGCGTAGGGAGATTCGGGACTCTGTTCTCGAGCCCCTACGCCAGCTCGAGGCACTGGTGGTGCAACTAACGGGCATGCCTGTTGCCCCGCCTACACAGCCCCCAGCACAGCCCCGTCCTGGGCAGTGAAGGAACAGTGGCAACTGCCTATGGGTGGGGATATCAGTTCCACTGTTGCCATCTGTGGGCTCATGGGCTCTGGATATCCAAACCTCCGTCCCCGTCAATTGTGCAACCCTCCCCACACGTGTCATACACCATCCCTGTATGCGTCTTATTTGTCTTGTCTGTTTACCTACCCGACCTACCTCCCCAGCTGTACCGACTTCCTTCACCTGACATACCACTCTCACCTGAAAAAAAAAAAAAAAAGGGCGCTTTGTACCCACAAAAAAATTACGCCCCATACATAGCTGCCCATTCCACACTCATGTCTGCTGGACATGGAACCTATCAATTACAATTGGCTGTACAACAAGTATTATTGTTGTCCTGATACCTCTCTCAGGGGTGGAAGGTTTCAAATGTCACACCAAATTACATACATATGCACAGCTGTTGCTGATGAAGAAATGGGCAGCTATGGGCCTTACCTACATCCCTCCTGCAAAACCCAAGCTTGTTTCCCTACTGTCTTACCCTCTTTGTGACCCCTTTTTCACCACTTTTCTGTCTCCCCATTTTCATTTCTTTCAAAGAAAATAGTGTGGGTGTGCGCAAGAGTAAGCACGTTTAAGGCAATGTCAGTCATCAACATACTGAAAGTTCATACTGGGCATGCTCACACACTAAAACACATGAAGGCCATGCATGCAAACACCAGTGGACCAGACATATCCAGTGGTTGCAACTGTTACTGCAGACACATGTCAGCATGCACCAATCATGCCTTGCACACACAGTGGATAGGAATACAGACATATATGTAAGGACAACACACCATAATACGCCAAAGCTAGATGGATATAGCTGTGTGGAAGATGGTGATTGTGACAATGAGCCATCAATGCCTGTCACACCGAGCACACAGCCAAAGGGACCCAAACACATCAGGTGCAGATGTCACACACTGCAGTTACTAGCAACCAGTATCTGTCAACACCACAAACTATGTGGTGCACATGCCAGCTGCGCAACATGGCTATACAAGGACATAGTCAGCTAGTTGCCCTGTACATGAACCTGTGACATATAACCCCATGTGTGGCCACCTGTGTTGTGTCACCCCTACATGAATGGTGTATGGGCCATGCACATATTGGCCACCCCATAGCAGTACCCTGACAAGCCTTCTGAGGTTATCCAATGTGAAATATACCTTTGGGAGAGTTGTAGTCCAGTATTGTCTGTGGCACGTCCCATAACTGTGTACTGCTGTAGTGTGATAGACTAGTTAGGTAGCAGTACTAACCCCAGACATAGCAACTGTGTGAGTGTGTGTCACTGTTCGTGTGTGTGTCTGTCTCTCACTGACTGTGTAGAGAACAATGCCTTTTAGGGTACTCACACCCCTTTTCATTCACATACCCTATTTTGGCAAGGCTGCTGATGTCACCCACCTAGAAATACTCCCCTGGGAAAGCTGTAGCCCAGTAATCTCTGTAGCGCATGATGTAACTGCGTAATTCTGTAGTGTGATAATGTAGTTAGGTAGGATGTCAAACCCCAGAAGTGGCAACTGTGTGCATGTGAGTTTGTGTGTGCATATATGTGCATGTCTGTCTGTCACTGACTGTGTAGAGAGCAATGCTTTTTAGGCTTCTCACATCCCTTACAAGTCGAATATCCACTTTTGGCAAGGCTGCTGATGCCACACAACTTGAAATACACCTCTGGGATGATCATAGCGCAGTAATATCTGTAGCACGTCCCATAACATCGTATGGCCATAGTGTGATTAAGGAGCTAGTTGGGAGTTCTAGCCCCCGACCTGCCAATGTGGGTGCATGCGTGCATGTCTGACTGTGTAGAAAGCAATGCTTTTAGAGTACTCAAACCACTTACATTTCACATTCCCTACTTTGGCAAGGCTGCTGATGTCACCCACCTAGAAATACTCCCCTGGGAAAGCTGTAGCCCAGTAATCTCCATAGTGCATGCTGTAACTGCGCACTGCTGTAGTGTGATAATGTAGTTAGGTAGGACGTCAAACCCCAGATGTGGCAACTATACATGTGTGAGTCTCTGTGTGTATATGTGTGCATGTCTGTCTATCACTGACTGTGTAGAGAGCAATGCTTTTTAGGCTACTCACACCCGTTACTAGTCAACTACCCACCTTTGGCAAGGCTGCTGATGTCATGCAACTTGAAATACAACACTGGGATGACTGTAACCCAGTAATCTCCATAACATCATATGGCCATAGTATGATTAAGGAGTTAGTTGGGTGTTCTAGCCCCCGACCTGCCAACTGTGTGTGTATATGTGTGCATGTTTGACTGTGTAGAGAGTAATGCATTTAGGATACTCACACCCCTTACATTTCACATACCCAACTTTGACAAGGCTGCTAATGTCACTCACCTCAAAATACTCCCCTGGAAAAGCTGTATCCTAATAATCTCCATAGCGCATGCTGTAACTGCTTACTGCTATAGTGTGATAATGTAGTTAGGTAGAAGGTCAAACCCCAGATGTGACAACTGTGCATGTGTGAGTCTGTCTGTGCATGTCTGTCTGTCACTGAATGTGTAGAGAGCAATGCTTTTTTAGGCTATTCACACCCCTTACAAGTCAAATACCCACCTTTGGCAAGGCTGCTAATGTCACACAACTTGAAATACACCTCTGGGATGATCGTAGCCCAGTAATCTCCGTAGCATGTCCCATAACATCGTATGGCCATAGTGTGATTAAGGAGTTAGTAGGGAGCTCTAGCCTCCAACCTGCCAACTTGTGTGCATGTCTGACTGTGTAGAGAGCAATGCTTTAAGGGTACTCACACCCCTTACATTTCACATACCCAACTTTGGCAAGGCTGCCGATGTCACCCACCTAGAAATACTCCCCTGGGAAAGCTGTATCCCAGCAATCTCTAGCGCATTCTGTAACTGCATACTGCTGTAGTGTAATAATGTAGTTAGGTAGGAGGCCAAACCCCAGACATGGCAATTGTGGATGTGTGCATATCTGTCTGTCACTGAGTGTGTAGAGAGCAATGCTTTTTAGGCTACTCACACCCATTACAAGTCAAATACTCACCTTTGGCAAGGCTGCTGATGTCACACAACTTGAAATACACCTCTGGGATGACTGTAACCCAGTAATCTCTATAACACGTACCATAACATTGTATGGCCATAGTATGATTAAGGAGTTAGTTGGAAGTTCTAGCCCCCAACCTGCCAACTGTGTGTGTATGCATGCATGTTTGACTGTGTAGAGAGTAATGCGTTTAGGATACTCACACCCTTTACATTCAACATACCCAACTTTGGCAAGGCTGTTGATGTCACCCACCTCAAAATACGCCCCTGGGAAAGCTGTAGCCCAATAATCACCGTAGCACATGCTGTAACTGCGTACTGCTGTAGTGTGTTAATGTAGATAGGTAGAAAATCAAACCCCAGATGTGGCAACTGTGTGTGCATGTCTGTCTGTTGCTGACTGTGTAGAGATCAATGCTTTTTAGGCTACTCACACCCCTTACAAGTCAAATACCCACCTTTGGCAAGGCTGCTGATGTCAGACAACTTGAAATACCCCTCTGGGATGATCGTAACCCAGTAATCTCCATAGCACGTCCCGTAACATCATATGGCCATAGTGTGATTAAGGAGTTAGTTGGGAGTTTTAACCCCTGACCTGCCAACTGTGTGTCCATGCATGCATGTCTGACTGTGTAGACAGCAATGCTTTTAGGGTACTCACACTCCTCACATTTCACATACCCACCTTTGGCAAGGCTGCTGATATCATGCACCTAGAAATACACCTCTGGGAAGGTTGTAGACCAGTAATCACTGTAGCACGTCCTGTAACTGCATACTGCTGTATTGTGAATAGTTTTGGATGTATTGTGTGTGTCACTGTCTGTGTAGGGAGCAATGCATTTAGGCTAGTCTCTCACAGTTATTTAAAATGCCCTACTTTGGCAATCCTGCTGATGTCAGTCAGTGTGAAATACACTTTTGGGCAAGGACTACTCCAGTAATATCCATGGCGCATACTAAAACTGCATAGTGCTGTAATGTAATATACTAGTTAGGTAGAGGTTCTACTCCCAAACATGACAGGTGCGTGTGTGAGTGTGTGTTTGCAACTCGTATCCTGTGTAGAGATGGGTGTGGCACCTGTGGCCAATGTGGAGTAGGTTTTGCATATTTCTTATATAGTGTCCATACTATATATCACAATGTCCACTGTATAGGGATAATGCATGTGATATGGCTAAGAGGCTAGGGTGCAGAGCCATACCCAGACATGTGACATCAAGGTCAGGCAATCACAGTTAGCAACCCCAGTATTACCCAGAGAATACTCTCACCCCATGTGTCATACACACACACACACACACACACACACACACACACACACACACACACACACACACACACACATGCCTAGGTAACAGCCAATATGTGGGTAGTACACTGCATATTGGCTACTGATAGTAACTATGGAGTGACAGCAGTGGGCCACAGAGGGCATGACATCCAGTCCATCTGTCCAATATGCACATATGTGCAGACAGTGCACCTCCCCCATGTTCCCCAATGGACAACTGCATCACCTGTGGTGCCTTCACATGTGACTCATAACGGACATACCATGCCTGACAATATGCCCGTATGGACAGATGACACTGACACCAAAGAATGCTGATAGCATGCACTCCATGTAGGTGCAGGGTAAGAGCTGGCCATTACCAGCTCCCACCACAGGTGGCCAGGACTGGCACATCTGATGATAATCTGTGTTCACAACATGGTCCAGACACCCCAGGTACAGTTCCACATGTCACTGTACATGCATGTGGGAGGTGTGCACATCCCAGATGCCATCCATGTCATGGACAAAGAAACACAGACAAGACAAGTGATGCACAGCATTGCCCACACACAGTAGTCACCCAGGTGACCAGATGGGGGATACAATGCCTGCCTATGTGAGCAAATGCAGACACTACATCTCTGAGCCACAATGCAGACCATTGTCATGTGGCCTGATGCTAAGGTACACCCATCGCCTAGCCTTGGACAGCTGTCTTGTGCAGTCCAACACCACACACCTGTGCAGACATGCACCAATGCATGTCAGTAGTGGCACCTTGTGTGTTAGTGTGTGTGTGTTACATGCTGCAGATGTTCATATCCACACTACCTACAACCCCCATGGGCATACTGCAGCATACTGTCTGATGTCAGACACCTTCCCATACCCTTCACCCATACAGCCCATGTATGACCTGTGTGGTGCATGAGATACATGCACAGTGATGTGATGTGGCAATCCCACAACTGATGAGTTGTACACCTGGCCCTGCCATGTGTGTCAATGTGTGTGTATACTTATGAGAGTGTGGCTGTGTTGATGCTGGAACCTGTTCATGCCGACAGGCACTTGTATGTCACCTACCATTCATCTACTGTATCCCTGTTGCAGATGTCACTCACCATCACATATATGTTCTGAGTGCTCCATAGCAGGTAACCCATGTGGCGTATCCAATAATTGCAGCGAGCTGTGCTAGCACTACATAGTTGTCAGGGGTTTGATTCCCTGTGCTGCTAGGTGTGTGACACAAGCATGCTTCAGTTTTACCCTCCCACCACTCCCTGACATGTATTTGCCTCTGTCTGCATCCCCCACCCCATGTCAGGTGGACATGGTGACCTACACCTGCTTTGCACAGCAAGCAGCATGTGTAATGTAAGTAATGCTCATGATTAGCTGATGGCCTCTGCATGAATCACAGCCCTCCCTTAGCTGATTGCATGTGAAACAGCTGGGGTAACATTCCCATAGCCAATTGTATGGAAACACACTCCAATACCTGGGAACATCATGGTGGTGTTTGCCCTTTTCACAAACTGTGAGTAGGAACTAGATCTGTTGTGTGCCAAACAGCATCTCAGAAGGATTGCAGTGTACCTCTAACAACATACACTGTGTAAACAGTGCAAGAAACAGGAGGTGGATGTGTCTGACCTGACTACAGATTGTAAGTGCCACTATACTGCATTTGGAGTAATGTTGCTTTCACAGTGTTTGTGTGGATATGGCTGTTGTACATGTCTCAATACCTGCCATGTCAGTTCTATGTTGATTGGGAAATCTCCATCTGCAGGGTCATCTGCAGCCTGGGCAGTATTGTGTCCATGGTTGCATGTGTCACCCACAGAGCATCTGGCTGTCGACTGCCGAAAGTTCTGTGAGGATTGCAGTCAGTAGATAGAGAATGCTGTGGTAGTCACAGACGTCATATCCCTCAAAGGACATATGTTGCAGCAACCCTGTAACAAAAGTAAATGTATGTGATTATCACAGCAACATGTCAATATTGGCCCTGTGTATGTGCTCCCAGCCTCATCTCTGTCAACCTTTGTACATATGCCATGCATGAAGTGGTGCATATGTGCTGTACACCATACTTTGTGGCATCATATCTGAGAACAAGCCACTGATATATCTGACTGTTATCCATGTTATGTACAGTAGGGGTTACATTACATGACATTACCTGCACATTTTGTGGATGTTTGTACAGTACTGAGGTCTTTGTACCTATGGTGAATGTCAACAGTGCGTGTAGTGTTGATATGTACCTTAGCCTGTGTAGAGACTGTGGTAGATTACACTGTTGTAGTTTCCCTACTATCAGATGTTACATGCTGCCCCACTGTATGGTACTGTAGTGTACATGTTTGTAGGGCCATAAATACACATGTCCCATACCACAGACAGGCACCAGACCAAGCTGTGTAGCAGACCAGTATATGTAGGGTCAGTCTGTGAGTGGCACATATGAGGATGGTGTAGAAAACATAGTCCATATACTGTAATACCATGCTAGCTAACCATATGTGGCTGTGTTCACATTGGTTGTGGATATGCACTGTCACACTCTGTGCTGTGACATTCCTGTTGAGCCTGCTTTATGTGCAGGTACATGTGCATTCCCCCTTGGGAGGTGTAGGCCAATGTTGAGCTAGTCTGACTGCAGCCTGCACAGTGTATTGTGACATGCCTAGCAGCTGAGTGTACCTACCCAGTGGGATGTCATGTGCAGATAGTATCCAGATGTCCCACTGCCGGACCTCCTCTAACAGTCATGTATGTCAGACAGGGCAGTGGGATGCAGTTATATGTCAATACATATTGTGTAGTATGTGGCCATGGCACCCCTGTACCAGTGGTCATACCATTACAGGCCAGGCAGGGGTGTGTGAATGCATGACCTATGGTGGACATCATATACCAGTCGTTATGTGTTATGCCCATCTACATGGCCATCCACATCCATATTATCAGGCATGGTACACATGTCTAGCACTAAGGCTTTATGTGTATACCTCTGGACTGTACAGACTGTGTCAGACCCTCCACATATATTGGCCAATATCTCTGCTGCAGTCCACAGCTGCATTACGTGCTAGCAGCAGTACTATACACAGATGTCCTTTGGATATCGTTCAGTAACCAATGGCACACATATTATGAGCAGATGTGACCTCCCACACACACCATGTCTTTGAAGACAATCCCAATGACAGTAGCAATAGTCTACTAGTATACCTGCTATATATACCTGACATCCCTTGCAACTACAACACTGGGAACATACGGGTTGGGGTTGGCCTACATATGGTGGACATATGGTGGGAATATATGCACATATACATATCCAGATAGGCAGATATATGATTACACATGTGTACTACACCCAATTAACACTTGCAAGGCAACCACCCACTATAGATTCCCACATCATGTGTGCGTGGTCCCTTTACATCTCCTGTGTGACGTGCATCTGTCCTGTGTGTGGGCAGCAGTGCTACCGACAGCATGTAGCATTACCCCATACAGGACAACCAGCACACTCAGGGCAGCCACATATTTGTAGGAGGACCAGGAATTACAGACAGACTGCGAGTGGAGTTGCGTTGTGCTTTGTACAGTACTGGTGTTACAGGGTGTACATACTAGTTTGCCAAGGAATGCAGTCCGTCTGCATAGCACACAACTGTTGGCCTACCCTCATGCCAGCCGAAGCTATGTCTATCATGTCTTGTCTGTCCACCACACAGGTCTTGTCTCAGATAATACACTGGCTGTGTGTGTGTTGCATGTTACCGGTACATGGCTACATCAATGACAATCTCTACCAGCAATTCCCTGACTAAGGGTATGTTACAGACTATCCTGTAACACCTGCACCTTGTGAAGTGTATGGCAACAGTTGTCCACATATGTGCCTGTATTCCAGCCTCTGTCCATCACCTACATACCAAGCTTTGAACGTATGTCATGATGTCGGTGGTTGAGCCATAGTGGGCTGGGAGTATAACACACTGCCATGTCTGCCATCAGTCCATTGCCATTGTAACCCCCACAAATATGGAGGGGCTGGGGCCATATATATGTGTGAGGGCCACCTACACAATACATGTGTGCCCTCATGCACTGCAGAGTCCAGTGTATGTAACAGTGGTATGTGGCCCTGTATTATTGAGTCTAGGGAGGGAGCACTAGAAATGACCTAGGCTGCTACAAAATGTGGGGGTATCAGGGCTGAGCTATCTTAAGGTATCTGGATGTACAGTACCATATACATCACATATATACACATTACTGACATGGATCTGGGTACTGCAGGACTACTACCCCTACCATACAAACTGTTCTGTGTGTTGGTGTGCTCATGCTGGTGTCAGTTATGCCATGTTATGTAGCAGTTACAACCCATGTGATCATAAGACGTGTATACCACCTACTGTGCTTGTTCAGTGTGTCGATAGAGGCTGCAGATCTACACATCTGGAGTACATACTGTTGATTTTTAGGTATCCTGTGGCCCAGTGTGCCTTTCTTATTGTACAATGTGAATGGCTTGGTCTGGACAGCAACAGCTGTGAACCTTTCCAGCCTACTGTATGACTGTAACTGGTCCACTGTAGCATCACTCTGTTGATATAGCTGTCAGTGTCTGAACAGCTATATGGCATGGCATGTAGAACTGCAACAGTACATTATGAAAGGTTTCCATGTCTGCAAACTTGTGGGTGTTGTCTTATCTATGACCTCTCTGTGGGTGTATGTTACAGGCAATGATTGTCATTTGTATGGGTGGCACATACAGTGTCCAGTCGTTCAGGGGTCAACTGTATACATAGTGGCTGTTCCATATTGTGTGCACCTACCACTTATGTATCATACTGTACATATAACTGCATGTGTATGTGTATTCACATGTATTTGTACACACACACACACACACACACACATATATATATATATGTATATATATATATATATATATATATATATATATATATATATATATATATAAATATGTATACCTGTATCTGCATATCTGTGTCTGTATATCTGAAGCCTGGAAATGTTGATGGTTTCCACATAATACATTCCCCATGGGAGCCAGACTGTACTGCATATGTTACCAATAACAGCCTGACATCATACAGGTGGGATGTAGTACAGGTAACATTGTGTGCCCATGTTGTCACTGGCCCTGGTTATGGGATCTCCAACACTTAGTAATGTATTGCAGGGTGGATGTGTTTGGCTGGGGGGCTGCCTACTTTTACAACTCGTAATAGTGTGTAGTGCCTCTCAACCCCATTACCGTAACATGTAGCCTATTACATTCCTCTCCCTAAAAGCTACATGTGCCTTGTAGTACCAACACAACAGTGTTGTACCAATGGGTCAGTAGGCATGGGAATCCCATTGAGGTCTGCCACATGTGTGCATGTGTGCATGTGTGCATATCTGTAGGGTACACCAGTCCGACTCCACATAACTGTTTTACAATACACATTGCCACAGAGTAGTATGGATATTGTTGTCACCCATAAGTGTGGCAACGTAATGCAACACCCTACTATGCCTGTGGTGTGTATATCACATGCATAACCCTGTGGTACCACTGTTGTGATATGCAATGGGTTGTTTTTGCATCATGGCCAATGTGGGAAAGTGGGTATGTCAGAGTATCAAGATGGGTTCCAGTGTGTACAATATCCAGTGGGGGATGTGGGTGCTGTGTACACTGACTTTACACCATGGTACACCTGGTATATGGCCCACGTACCACTCTCAGGTGGCCAATGTCACCATCACCCATACAGGTAACAGATAACAGGATACAGCCCAGTTACACATGTGCTGTGTGCAGCTTACCTGTAACACATTGGACACATGGACTAGTTAGTTAGCAACTATACAACCAAGTCTCTAAGATGTGTGTCTACCTGTTATGTGTCAGTTAATGTGTATATGATGGTATGACACACTATGTATTCTCCATATGCAAACATTACAGTCCCCATTACCATATTGTATGTGTCTGTGGATGATCTGCATGTAACACATGACCTGGTACACACCTCACCCTAAAGATGGTGTCATGTGTGCAATGACAGTCACACAGTTCACTAGCACTACATACCCAGTTTGGGGTCTAGACACAGTGTTGCCAAGTAAGGATGTGTGTGTATGTGGATGGGTTGACATAAAGGTGAAGATTATACCTGTACCAGCAGGCCACTGGTCAAGTTTGCATGGCCAATAACTGTTATACATACCTGTGGCATGTGTGCAACTGTACACCACATATGTCATGGCCATGATGTCACCACACTGCCATACCCCTGTGAAATATGACTGCGGACCATCCTCCTGCTGACACATGTTTGCCTACAGCACAAATGGATGACAGTATAGGGATATCAATTGGTGTTACCAATAGCTGTGATGCATCATAGCTGCATGGCTACACTACCTGACATGTATGCAGTACACATTACTCCTGACTACTTTCTACACTGCAGTACATTGTGGAACTCTATTACAGTCACCGTGTGCATCAGAACCATGATAGCCTGTCCCTGCATCAATGTTATGGATGACAGGGATGTGGCACAGGTGTCATCATATACACAGGGTGTGTGAACGTCATCTTAGCTGCATGGCTACACTACCTGACATGTATGCAGTACACATTACCACTGACTACATTCTACACTGCAGTACATTGTGGTACTCTATCACAGTCACCGTGTGCATCAGAACCATGATAGCCTGCCCTCCATCAATGTTATGGATGACAGGGATGTGGCACATGTATCATCATATGCACAGGGAGTGTGAACGTCATCTTAGCTGCATGACTACACTACCTGATATGTATGCAGTACACATTACCCCTGACTACATTCTACACTGCAGTACATTGTGGCACTCTATTACAGTCACTGTGTGCATAAGAACCATGTTAGCCTGTTCCTGCATCGATGTTATGGATGACAGGAATGTGGCACAGGTATCATCATATGCACAGGGTGTGTTGCAGGTGTGCCAGAGGCCGAGGGTGGTCCAAACATGTGTCACCATGTTTGTGGGTGAGGGCTGTGGTTCCTTGATTGGGGCACGGTGATGTGGTGTGTGTCAGTATGGGGTCGCCCTAGGTGTGGTTGCATAGTGTGTAGGTATGCATGCACACAGTTCCACCATGTGGCTGCCCTACACTGCTAATGTTGGATAGCTGCAGACCATACCTGGCAGGATCTACAGTTCACTGCCTCTGGCCACAGACACGCTGATTGTGCCTGCCAGGGGTTCCATGGGCATGTGCAGGGGCAGACCATGAGGTGATACTCTCCCCTGATGATGACATATGTCTGGGACTGGCCAGGGCCATGTGCATGAGGCCTGCTGTGATGTGGACAGCAGCCTCTTTGGTGTGCTGGGGCTGGTACTGCCACTATGGGAGTGGCTTTGCATCCTGGCATGTCCACATTGACTGCCAGCTGCTGGTGTCTCTAGCCTACATCCACACGGCCATAGTACCACTCCCACCACATGTTCTAGCACAGACATACCACAATCGAGGAGGAAAACCATCTCACCCCCACCATCTATTCATGACCTTGGTATATTTATGGAAGGCACCAGCGAGTTCATGGAGGTTGCCACTTACAGCTGCAAAAGCAGACCTCTGCAGCCTCAGGACTTATCTGGTGTGCATTTCCATATGGGCCTGTGCCTCCATTATGGCCTGGAACATGCTCCGGGTGGTACCAGTTGTGGCACCTCTGCCAGGAGCATGATGACTTGCGGTCCTCCCACGAGCACCACACTACATCTGCCGATGTGGTGGCCTTCCGGACATCTGGTTATGCTGACTGTGACCTGACACAGTTGGCATGGACGCCACACTTTCCTGGTCATTGCCACCCAGCACCAAATGTCCCTCTGCTATGGCCACATGTGATGGGGTTTGTAGGGCACTGTAACTGTGTGCGGGCTTGGGGTGGCCTGGAGGGTGATGATACATGTTGGCACAGTGTTGGCCTCTGACAACACACCTGTGCCTCACCTGTACCTTCATCATCATTGGTGTCTGTAGGGAAACCTACCTCACTTTGCATGCAGGAGGGACACTAACCCACCTTGCCACCTGTGGGGGAAACAAATACGCACATTGAGACATGTACAGCAGTGCATAACAGTACTCACACTCACACACACTCACACTGACAGTCACCTTACTACCTTACTTTCCCTGAGTTTACAGAAGTCCCACAGTCAGTTACATATGTTCCCTATCCTGCATGGAACTTGCTAATATACAAGCATCACTACAACACATTAACATATAATTCCTCTCCATGCCTACACATGTGGTTACCACACCTGACCTGTTACTCCATCACCTCCCTAACTTGGGTGGAGTAGGTTGTACATGGCCTCACTGCTTTCACTCTGTATTACCCTGTGTATGGACAGTAATGGTGTACGAGGTCCATATATGGTTGGGGCTGCTACATTCACTACATATGTCACACACCAGAGCCTCATACAACAGTCTTGCTTAGTCCATGTCACATCTTCTGCACAAGTGACCCATCATGATGACAACAGTACTACCTGGATACGCTCACTGATGTGCTGTGGTAATTCCCCATTGCATTTGTAGTGCTGCATATGTGGGTAGCCAGTTACTTATCTGCTGCTGGCAATATGATGTGTATGCCTGGTATGTAGTGCACCTCCCAATGCATGGTCCATGCTACAGACCTTATTATGCTATCAGCTGTCCTGTGTTCACATAACTGACAGGTTGTCCTGGTGTCCCATGTCTCACTCCATGTACAGCACAATCCCAAGGGGAAGTACCACCATGTGGTCAATCCTACTATCACTTGTGTATACATGGACATACACACACACACACACACACACACACACACACACACACACACACACATCTGACATGCATCATCCACACTCCACTAGATTGCACTTACGAACATATGAGACACACACACACACACACACACACACACACACACATACACACACACACACACACACACACCACACTCCTACATGTGGAGTTGCACAACATTTGTACACACAGTCCTCCCATTAGCCTTCTGTCAACATGCATTACATATGGAGCTCAACAGCATACAGTGTAACTATAGTGACATCATGCTAGCAGCAGTATACATGTGTGTGAGGCATGGGCTTTGTTGGTATGTGATGGCCCTTCCCCTTGTTAACACTGCACCCATGTACAAAGTGTTACTGTGGACCTGATCTGCACCCTGCCTTGTACTGTACACCATACCTCGCAGGTGTAGAAACCATTGATGCATCTGTAGTACTGTGTCAGTTATGTCAGCTCCAATACTCACAGCCCCTATGCATTGTAGCAACTCATACCTGGGATGCTATGTGAACAGCTATCAGTTGTGGATGCCTGATCTCTGTATTACAGATCACAGCATCAGCAGTGCATGCATGACCAGCACATGACTATTACACTGACAACCAGCAGACCTTACCATGTCTGTGAGGGGTGCCCTACACATGTCCCAGAACTCTGCATGGTTGCAAGGTTTACTTATGTGCACATCCCTTGGAGTCCATACACTGCTGTCCCAAGTGCTGTGCTGTCAGGGTTATGTCTACAACGTTTACTTAACCTGATTGTGTGCAGCTGTAGCCTTGGTGGTGTTGAGTCACACATGTCCCTACTGTAGGCCATGTGTCCTGCCACACATCACATCCTGCAGACACATTGCACATTGACAGGATGTTAGTTATCTTGCATGTGTCCGTTGTACCCTTTCAATAGCCCAGCATGGTCTCTACTGTGATGCAGTGCATTTCTCAGCAACAAAACATGAATGTGTACAGCATGCAGTATGGGTAGGTGTGTTAGACATGTGCATGGGGGATATCCCATAGATATTACATGGCCAGTTTATCATCATGCATGAACATGAACCACACTCACAGACTACGGGCTGCTGCCATGGTGGTATCCTGAAGGGACCTACATAGGAATGCGAGAAAGCTAATGTCAGTGGCCACAGCTGTGGCATTCATAAAAGGTGAGTGCAGCATTACATTACATCAACAGTAATATTACACGATATTGCAGCTTATACACAACTGTTCATTACTGCTACACAGCAGCAGACTATGTATATGACATCTTAGTGTTGCATGATGTACTTGTACAGATGCAGATGCATACACATGAGTGGGGTACCGATGTGCCCTGGGGCCTTACCTGCATGCTCCTCAGCTGGTGTGTCATTGGCACCCAACTCCAAGATGTGCCCTGCCAGGTGTTGATGTTGCAGGCAGACAGGTGTCACAAGGCTGCTGAGAAGCTCCTCTATATGGGCGAGGGGTGGATGGGCGGGTTGTCTCCCTTGTTGCAAGGTGGTCCCCCCTTACAGAAGCTGCATGCCGATGTACATGGCAAAGCAGGTCGGTGCAATGATGCCAGACCTGCTCATTGCTGTGGTTATGTAGTCCAACATTACTGACCCTGTGGACTAGCTTGTTCAACAAGGTGGTCCTCTCCTGCTGGTCATGGGCTGTCTGGCCAAACAGCAGTATGTAGTGCTGTACCAGGTGGTCGCTAATGATCGCTGTTTCAGCGGCATTATATGCGGGAAGACAACTATGCGACATGTTTCCTGGAAGACATAAGGATGGAAACAGGTCTGAGCCACCCATGCAGCAGGGTTACCATAGTTTTTAATACACATATTTGTCTCCCCGCACCATATCAGCTACAACAAACCGTTCACAGACTGCAATTATGTCAGCTGCTTACCTACCATTGGGACATATGTTGCATTGTACCAAGCTTTGTGCTATGTGTATGTGCCACGCTTTGTGCTATGTGTTTGTAGCCATGCTCCCTGTGGGGACACTTATGTTTGCTGGCCTGTTACAGACTATTTCACCTGCATGCCATTGTCAGTGCCACTATATATAAATATATATATATATATATATATATATATATATATATATATATATATATATATATATATATCTATATATGTGTGTGTGTGTGTGTATAAATATACATCTATGTACATATATGTGTAGATATATGTTGTATGCTGTTGATATACCTATGTCTATATGAGTGTCTATATCTGTACACATACACATCAAATTCCATATCACATAGATATGTGGAGTGCATGCAGACATCTGGTCGGCATTCTGTAACCGTCTTTCATTCACAGCTGCACTGTTCTGCCTTGCTGCAACACAGACAGGTGCCACATGTGAACACAGACAAACATTAGGGTGGTAAATATGGTGTGAGATTGCTGGTATACCTATTACACACCTATGGCATTTGTGAATGCTACATTACACATTAACATGACTGTCCTGCAAGTGGTGTGCTCTGACACCCATGTGTCTGTCATGATGGTGGTACATCCACCAACAGCTGTTGTCCACACTAACATAACATACACAGATATTATGGCTGACATCTTTGTCATTCATTGCTGATCTGCACAGTTGTCGGGTATGTCCCACTGCTTACAGGGACAAACAGAATTGTCCAGAGCAGTTGTTCAGTGGGACATCATTACAGGGACAACTACAGATGGCACATATCAAACATTCTACATCATATATTCTATTAATCTATACCACATACTACATTAAATTACATACAGTTATGTTTTACATACCTTTTATTCTTTGGATGGGTGTGACACCTTCCAGGTTGTGGTTTGTAGCGATTGGTTTCCCACTATGTGAGTTTCGTTTTATGAATTTTCTCTCCTCTCTCTCTCTCTCTCTCTCTCTGTCTCTCTCCCTCTCCAGTAGAGCGAATGAGTTGGTTTGAATGGATTTCAGCATGGCTTTTGTAGGTGATGCACATGACCAGGTGATGTGCTCTGCACCAATCAGTGTGCAACAGTTTCTGATTGCGTGAAGCCTGCTGTGTAGTGATTCAGTTAACCATTGTCATGGCAACCCAGTACTATAAATTGCTTACTCATGTGGGCGTTGTCCCTTCACCTTTCCAGTATGGAGGACATCCTTCCTGTATGTGGGCAGCAGTGTTACAGATGGCAGGTTTTAGTACCTATTACAGTGGGGCTTGTAGACACAGGGCAACTACACAATCTTAAGAAGTTCTAGACCTACAGACAGAGTGAGTAGTGTTGTTATGTGCATTGTATATTGCTGGTCTTGCAGTGTTTGCGTGTACGTAGTAGTTTAGGATGGAATGCAGTCTATCTGCATAGCTCTCAACAGTGGGCCTATCCACATGATGGCCAGGGGATTGTCTGTTTGATTTTGCCTGTGCACCACACAGGTCTTGTCCTAGATATATCCCCGGCAATCTGTCTGTTGCGTGCTACTTCCAGTTGTATTCCTGAAGTGTTATTCCTGCATAAGGGTATGTTGCAACGAACCCTGTAACACCAGCAATTTGCAGGGTGTGTAACGGCAATATTACGAGTATGGCCCTGTGTTCCTGCCTCTGTCCTCCACATATATGGCTGGCTTTGTCTTGCTGTGAAACAGTTAGGAGTTGCTCGGTATTGGCCTATCATTATTTACTGCTAGCATTCCTGCTATCATCCCAGTCATATTGTGGACTCCCACGACATTTGTTGGTCAGGGTCCATATGTGTGACAGATACATAAACATTATCACAGGTAATAAATGTCCCTCTAGGCCTTGACTACAGGGTGTAACAGGCGGCTGCTGAACTACATCTGTTATTGTTTATTGTGACCTATCTTGACAGCAAATCCTTTGTCTACAGCTGTACGAATTGACGGGCTTGGCCTGGACAGCATAGTATGTTATATATCCGCACTGTCTGCATCTACTTTTCTGTGTGTGCCTTGCATTCCTCACTGATTAAATAAGTCCAGATCTATGTGCTGTTGGTAATGGCATACATTATTGTAAAATACACCATTAAAGATTGTCTGTGTATACATATCTGTGTGTCATCTCATGTCCTTTGAATAGTGAATGGGTCTATGTGTAATGCAGTACTCCTGTTCAAGTGTAAATGTCATGTTGTAGGTTATACAGCAAAATGATGTTGTTATACCAATTTTGCATTGAAAATAGAATGCACTGCAGTGGGACTCGAACTAAGAAAGCATGCACATTAGGTGGATGCTCTGCCCACTACACTGTTGCAGTTCTGCTTAATTTGCATTTTTCTACCTTAATGTCATACCCATGCTTACTTTCCCTGGCCCCGGAGCTCCATGTACACAGCATCCATCCAGTCTCCAGTTGCTAGCCCTGCCATACCACACCTCCACACATTTCCCTCTCTGCACATCTCGGTACTCCTCCATTTTACTCTCTTGATGCAACCTCTACAGGCTCTTCATCCATTTAGTCCATGTATGTTCGAGCCTTCCCTTCATCCACCACCGATACTGGTGGAAACATCATTGTGACCCACAAAGTCTGGTGTGTTCCACCAGGGATGGACCCATTGTTGTGTCATGAGTAGACTTTGCTGGTCTACACTGTTTCTCCCACTGGTAGCATCCTGCCAGGGTTATGAGAAGCAGCAGTTTGCTCACACACCAGACCAGCCTCATCTCCTGCTTCCGCGGATGAAACACACCCCCATGGCATGCACCGTTTTCCATTCCTCTCTTCAGTATTATACAAGACTACTGTTCTCACAGTATGCATGGACAGGCACTGTTCATTGATACTCATAGACTGCTCGGAATACTATGGCTGAGCAATGTGTACATGTTTGCTGGTATTAATGTACATGCTTACTTACATTTCCTATACTGTTGACTGATTGTGCCGGATGATATGTTTGTGATAACAGCAGCTGATTGTATATCTGCCATGCCTTCGTGGTAACTCACTTGGACTATAGTGTGCAGGGGGAACCTGGGAGTGCTGATTAGGTTATTACTGGCCACAATGAGGGCTGCGACCTACAGCGTGCCTAAGGCACTGTGGGGGAATTGTAGACTGGTATACGCTGGTGTGCGCTAGGCTCAGACTTGCTGACCTCCAGTTATGGCGTCTTACACTGGGTTGGCCTCCACATTGCTTAACCAGTGTTGGCATTGCTTACCGCCGACCACACATGCGCACTCCCGCTTGCAGCTGCATACCCCCGCACTACTTCATGTACATGTCGGTATTATACATGCTTAAGTCAGGTGTACATGTCAGGTATGACTGTTCATGAAGGTCATTGTAAGGTTAAGTGGGATTCCAGTTTAGCATTTCTGGATAGGTTACACTCAGGTATTCAGGTTAGGTTTAGTTATGCCATACCTGTGTTGGAGAGTAGATGTGAACAGTGACGGTGTAGGTGGGTTGGTAGAGGGGGGGCATTTTAACTGTATAGTAGGCCACTCGACAGATTGGTGGGGGAGCAGTAGTGCAGGTTTGTAGGGTGTTGGGATATGTATGCGAGGCAGGACAAGAGGTGTCAGTGTCAGTAGTTGGTGTAGGAGTATGGAGTGTTGGGGGGTGGTGGACTTCGCCAGGTGGTGAGCAGGTGGTGATTCAAGTGTGCTTGAGTTTTCCCTTCATGTGTTATTTACATGTGTAGTCTGGGACAGCTGCGGTAATACATCTGGGTTGGGGGTTCCAGATTCTGCGAATATAGTTGTTTGGAGGGTGTCACCTACTTGTGACTGTGAACATTACTATGAATGAAACAGGGGTTGATAGGTAAGTGGTGTTATTGGGCCACACATAGCGGCTAATAGTAGGGGACATGTCCAGGGATGTGCAGGATGGCTGACGGGAAGGTCCACAGCTGGCCATTTCTTCTACAGTGACAGCTGTGTATATACCCTGCATTTGGGGGTAGGTCTGGACACTCACACCCTTGGGTGGGGGTGAGGACAGCAATAATACCTTGTGATGCCAATTAGTTCAGCTTACATGCCTACAGTTGGGTGTTGCGACCATGTGTTCTTTGGTGTCATTTAGTGGGTTTGCCACAACATATCTGGTTATTCTGCCCTTTTCCCTGTAAACTAGACATTGCTGCTGTGGGACTCATACTGGGTGTGGGTGCTCGTTAGGTGTTGGGTCTGCCCAATGCACACTATTGCTTACATCCCTGAGGCAGTCCACATAGAACCACTCCAGCCAACATCTGCACACCTAGGCCCATAATTACATACCCATAGTTCCCCACCTGCACCTCCTCTTTGGCACTTTTCCTTACTCTGGGTGCAGGTCAGATCTGGCCACAGCAGTACACACTGCCCACTCCTCACTTCTCGGGACCCATCACGTATGTTGTCTTGCCCCATGGATCATCAGGCTTTCCCAACCTTGTAGTTTGAGAACATGGCTGCCCTGACACTGGACATCTGTGTAATGCCTGGAAACCCAAATATGCATAGAATTTTTGGGTTGTCCCACAAGGGACATCCTTGTTTTTGTTTCAAGATTAGACTTAGCGGGTCTCTCCCACTGGTAGTATCCTGCCTGTCGTCTGGGAAGAAGTGGTTTGTTTACTTTTATTGTGTGTTTGTATGTTTCGCCTGTCTAGCTGGAGGGGGTTGATGCTACGTGTTACACGTTTGTTGATTGGGCCCCTCACCCCCATTGGCACGGCCTGTGAACATATGCAATTCTTAACTGCTGTATCATATATATATGTGTATATTTACACACTGACACACACACACACACACACACACACACACACACACACACACACACACACACACACACACATATATATATATATATATGTATATGTGTGTGTCTGCATATACATACACACACACATATATATATATATATATATATATATATATATATATATATATATATATATATATATATATATATTGCTGTATATATATCTGATGACATATAGATGTATGGGTGTCTGCATATGTATATATTTATATTTGGGTATTTATATATATGTCTGTCTACGTATGTATACATTTCTACTACAGAGAGGGAGAGGTATATCTCCATGTAGTTATGGGTATATATACACACACCTACCTCTACATATTTAGCTACATATCTTGTAATGTTGCCTGCTATTGCTGGGTACTGTGTTTTGTGTGCATACTGGCCATCCTTGTGTGCCATGTATGCTTTGCGATACCTAGAACTAAATCCATTAATGTATACAGAGTCACACATGAAATCTATTGTTAGTATCATTCATCCCATGCGGGACAGCCTGAACATTGGGTATACAACTTTCATCTACACCTAGAGTTATATTGGTACCCATGGCTATGTGCATGGACTAGCGTGCCACACCTAGGCTACTTGGGTTGAGACAGCATAAGGGATGGGTTCTAAGGGAGGGTGTGGTGGGGGGCTATGAGTGGTGATGTGGTAGCTATGGGCTGGTAACCAGGGTAGGGATGGTGGCTGCTTGTGTGCAGGGGGTGGGGGGAAGCTGAACTGTGGGTAATGAATGCATGGGTTGGGGATGGCCTTGGTTGGATGTGCTTGTACTGCTCGGCCTGCCTAGTGGGTGGGGGAGAGGGATGCAATGTCAACATGTGAAACATTGAAGAGGGCTAATTTAAATTCCTATTTCAATGACACATGTACAGTACAATGAGCTTGGTAGTGTATTGCAGGGTGGAAGTGTTTGGCTTGTCGGGGTGTATACCAGTTCGTAAGTGACATATATTGTTTGGGGCATCTCAAGCCTATTCATGGTGCATCTGGGCATATATGTCTCTGTTACTCTGCCATTGTTATCTACAAATGTCTGGTCGTATATACCTCTGTGGGTATATATATTTGCTGACATATTTCTAACTATGTCCGTATATACCTACGAAGACATATATCTGCTTACATACAAGTAACTTGCTGTGTATATGTGGACAAATAGATGTTGACATATATATGTGTAGTTGCCGGCATTTGCATTAATATCTGTGCATATATTTGTACATATATATATATATATATATATGTGTATAAATATATATATATATATATATATATATATATATATATATATATATATATATATATATATTATGTGTGTATAAATATATATATATATATATATATATATATATATATATGTGTGTGTGTGTGTGTGTATATATATATATATATATATATATATATATATATATATATATATATGTAAAACTGCAACTATAGATATGTTGTATCCGTTTAGATAGTAATATATTTGCACACACATGTCCATCTAGCTGTAATTATACATTCTGTGCTGTTGCATGACTCTTCTGGATGATATGTTTCTGACAACATCTGCTTCATTTGTATCTGTCAGGGCTTACAGGTAAATCCCTTTGTTTATGGTGTGCAGGGTCCTTGATTTAAGCCCTGCAGGAGCTGTTTATTTTGTTGCTGGCCAGAACATGGGCCATTGGGTACAGAGTGATTACGGCACATTAAAGCAGTTGTATGCAGGTGTGCGCAGGTTTGCGCGGAGCCAAGCACTGTTAACCTCCAGTTTCCATTTCTAACACTCAGTTAGCTTCTACTTTGCTTATTCTGTGTAGGTAATGCTTACCCCCATGCAAACGTACTTAAACACACTTACTAGTGCTTATATATTGCTACTACTGCTTATTTGTGCTTAAACCTGCCTACTAGTGCCTTATTCCATCTGACACTGCGACGTCACATGTGCATATCTTACGGTACTCCAGTTCATATACTTCTGCTATTTCATGGGACTTGCAACAAAAATTATTGTTTGTAACGGTCTTTGCCATGTAAAATAGACTGTGCTACAGTGGGACCCGAACCAGGAATGCCTACTCATTGGTCGGAAGCTCTGACCACAACACTATTGCAATTCTGCTTAATTTACATATTTCTACCTTAATGTCATACCCCTGCTCCCTTTTCCCGGCCCCTGAGCTCCACGTACACAGCATCCATCCATTCCCCAGTTGCCAGCCCAGCCATACCACACCTCCACACATTTCCCTCTCTGCACGTGTCGGCACTCCTCCGTTACACTGTCTCATCCCAAGTGTCAGCAGGCTCTTCATCCGTTTAGTCCACATATGTTCGAGCCTTCCCTTGATTATCCTATGATACTGGTGGAATCACCTATGTGACCCACAAGGTTTGGTTCTTCCCGCCAGGGACGGACCTGTTGTTGTGTCACAGGTAGACTTTGCTGGTCTACACTGTTTTTCCCACTGTTAGCATCCTGTCAGGGGTTTGGGAAGCAGCGGTTTGATTACTAACCAGGCCAGCCTTATCTCCCGGTTCTGCGGAACCAATGCTCCAGGTGTAACATTCTGTGCATGAAGCATGCCCACATGCTTCCATGGCATGCACCTTTATTCATTCTTCTCTTCAGTATTATGCAAGATTACTGTTCTCACAGTATGTTTGGACAGGCAAAGTTCATTGATACACATAGACTGCTCGGAATACTGTGATTGAGTGATGTGCACATGTTTGCTGGTATTAATCTACATACCTACATACCTACATACATTTCCTATACTGTTGAATAACTGTGCTGGATGATATGTTTGTGATAACAGTAGCTGAATGTGTATCTGCCATGCCTTAGTGGTAACTCACTTAGACTATCGTGTGCAGGATGGAGGGGGTTGGAACCCAGGAATGCAGATTACTTTGTTACTGGGCACAATGAGAGCTGTTGGCTACAGAAGGCCTAAGGTACTGTAGAGGAAGTGTAGGCGGGTATGCGCTGATGTGTGCGAGGCTCAGATCGGCTCAGATCTGCTGAGCTCTGGTTATGGCATCTTACACTGAATTGGCCTCCACAGTACATAACCAATGTGGTCATTGCTTACTGCTGCCCAAACAAGCGTACTCCCACTTTCTGCAGCATACCCCCACGCTTCTTCATGTATTTAGTTCACATTTGTTGTCCGGGACAATCCGACTGGATGATTCTCCATTGTCAGCGGTGGCATGGGAAGTGAAGTTCCACAGGAATCCCCAGCTACACATTACATGTAGTACTGAGGTGTACACGTTCATAGAGATTAACAGACTTAACATAGCTATGTGCCACATTCTTCATGCTTAGTTCACATTAACATGTCGGTATTATGCAAAGGTCAGGTTTACATGTCAAGTATGACTGTTGACATAGGTCAGTTTAAGGTGAATTGTGATTCCAGTTTAACGGTTCTGGATAGGTTACACTCAGGTATTCAGGTTAGGTTTAGTTATACCATACCTGTTTGTTAGAGTAGAAGTGAATAGTGAAGGAGTATGTAGGTCAGTAGATTGGGGGGGGGGGCATTGTAACTGTATAGCATGCCACTGGTATGATTGGTGTTGGAGCAATAGGGAAGGTACCCAGGATGTTGGGATTTATATACGGACAGGACAGGAGGTGACAGTTTCACTAGTTGGTGTAGAGGTATGGTGTGTTTGTTGGGGGGGGGGGGGGATTCACCAGGTGGTGAGCATGTGCTGCACCAAGTGTGCTTGAGGTGTTCCTTCATGTGTTATTTACATGTGTCATGTGGGATAGCTGAAGTAATACACGTGGGTAGGGGGTTACAGATTCTGTCAATATATTTGGGGAAGAGTGTGACACCTACCTGTGACTGTGAACAGTAGTAGTAATGACACAGGGCTCGATAGGTAAGTTGTGTTAATGGAGCACACAGATGGGCAGATAGTAGGGAGAATGTCCAGGGATGTGCAGGTAGGCTGATGGGAAGGTCCACAGGTGGCCATTCCTTCTCCAGCAAGAGCTGTGTATATACACTGCATTTGGAGGTAGGTTTGGATACTCATGCCCCTGGGTGGGAGTGGGGACAACAATAATACGTTGTGATGCCAAGTAGTTCGGCTTACATGCCTACAGTTGGTTGTTGTGACCATGTGTTCTTTGGTGTTATTTAGTGGGATTTGCAACAATACATCTGGTTATACCTTATTTTGTCATGTAAAGTAGACTGCTGCAGTGAGACTCATAGGGGGAGGGGCTGATCATTGTGCGGTGGCTCTGCCCAATGAACACTATTGCTTACATCCCTGGGGCGGTCCGAATTGAACCACTCCAGCAAATGCCTGCACGCCTAGACCCATAATTACATACCCATAGTTCCCCCACCTCCTCTACAGCACTCATCCTTACTCTGGGCGCAGGTCGGGTCTAAACACACCACTACACACTGCCCACTCTCCACTTCACAGGACCCATCTCGTATGTTGTCTCGACCCATGGATCATCAGGCTTTCCCATCCTTGTAGTCCAGGTACGTACACACCCCACCTTGATAGGTCATCCCACGGGTGTCCTCCTATAACAAGACAATTTTTGGGGTGTCTCACAAGGGATGCTCCTGTCTCTGTTCCAAGATTATACTTCTTGGGTCAACTGTGTCCCCACTATCCAGTTGCATCCTGCCTGTGGTTTGGGGAGCAGTGGATTGTTTACATTGTTTGTGTGTTTGTTTGTATGTTTCCCCTGTCTGGCTGGGGTGGGGTTCATGCTATGTGTTACACGTTTGTTGACTGGGCCACTCACCTCCATTGGCATGGCCTGTGAACATATGTCATTCTTAACTGCTGTATCATATCATAGCTATATATCTGTGTATATCTACACACACACACACACACGTGTATATATATATATATATATATATATATATATATTAATATATATATATATATATATATATATATATATATATTGCTGTATATCTATCTAATGACATGTGGATGTATGGGTGTCTGCATATGTATATATATATATATATATATATATATATATATATATATATATATATATATATATATATATATCTATATGTGGGTATTTATATATATGTCTATCTATGTATATATACATTTGTACTACAGAGAGGGGGAGGTATATATCTATATAGTTATGGGTAATTATACAAACACATATACCTCTACATAATTAGCTATATATCCTGTAATGTTGACTAGTATTGCTGGATAACCTTGTGTGCCATGTATGCTTTGCAATACCTACAACTAAATCCGTTAGTGTACACAGAGTCACGTGTGAAATCTAATGTTAGTACCAGGAATACATTTGTCCCATGCGGGACAACCCAAACATTGGGTATTCAACCTTCGTCTACATCCTGGCTTACATAGGTACTCCTGGCTATGTGCATGGTCTACGGCGTGTGCCACACCTAGGATACTTGGGTCAGGACATCATATGGGATGGGTCCCGAGGGGGTTGGGGGGGCAATATGTGGTGGTGTGGTAGCTACGGGCCGGTAATCAGGGTAGGGATCGTGGCTGCATGTGTGCTGTGGGTGGGGGGAAGCAGAACTGTGGGTTATTCATGTATGGGTTGGGGATGGCCTGGGTTTGATGGGCATGTACTGCTCGGCCCACCTAGTGGGTGGGGAGAGGGGTATGTGATGTCATCATGTGAAACATAATGGACGGCTAATTTAATTCCCTAGTTCAATGACAGACACAGAATACTATGAGCTTGGTAGTGTATTTCAGGGCTGACGTGTTTGGCTGGGTGAGGGGTATGCAGTTTCATATGTGGCGTATATTGTTTGGGGCCTCTCAGGCCCATTAACGGTGCATGTGGACATATATGTTTCTGTTCATCTATCATTGGTATCTACAGATGTCTGGCCATATATACCTTTGTGGGTATATATATCTCCTTACATATTTCTATCTATGTCAGTATATACCTACGGAGACATATATCTGCGTGCATATATGCCACTTGATGTGTATATGTGGACATATAGATGTTGACATGTATATGTGTAGTCAGCATTTGCATGTATATCTGTTCATATATTTGTATATATATGTATATATCTCTAGATATTTATATATATATATATATATATATATATATATATATATATATATATGTGACTACATCTATAGATATGCTGTATCCTTTTAGATAGCGATATATTTACACACACACACATCCATCTAGCTGTAGGTCTACATTCTCTGTACTGTTGCATGACTGGGCTGGGGTTATGTTTCTGACAACATACAGTTTCTGCATATCTGGCATGGCTTAGTGGTAAATTGTTTTGTGTATGGTGTGCATGGTCCTGGGTTCCGTCCTTGCAGAAGCTGTTTGTTTTGTTCTGTGTAGAACACTGGCTGTTGGATACGGTGTGTTTAAGGCACTTTCAAGCGGTTGTAAGTGGGTTTGCGCAAAGGTAAGCACTGATGACTTCTGGTCACAGTGTCTTAGACCCAGTTAGCTTCTCCTTTGCTTAATCTGTGTCGGCAGTGCTTAACCCCGAGCAAACGCACTTGCACACTCTAACTAGTGCTTACATATGCTTACTACTGCTTATCTGTGCTTATGCCTGCTTACTGCTGACTTATTCGTTATGATACTGACTCTTCACATGTGCATTTCCTGCAGAACTCCTGTTCATAAAATTATGTTATTTAGTGGGTTTTGTATTACAAATATTGCTTATACCATGCTTTGCTGTGTAAAATAGACTGTGCTGCGCTGGGACTCGAACTGGGAATGCCTGCGCATTAGGCGAGCGTTCTGCCCACTGCACTATTGCTGACATGCTTAATTTGCATATATCATCCTTGTTATCCTCTTCAGCCTATTGGGCTGCTTTCACCATGGCTGAGCAATGGGCACACCCGTACACCTACAGTTAGCTGTACTCGGAGCTTTAGACAACAATACGGGGTTTTCTTCTTTTCATCTTTATGTCTTGTTGCTATTGTACGCATGGGGGACTGTTGGTGGGGATATCTAGACACCTATGAGCAGCCTCGCTCATTTATTTCCACTTTCTGCTATTCTACTTTGCAGGGGCATGTTTATTCTGAGTGTTCTGCTCTCAGACACGCTCCCGCACTTGTACATGCTCCCGCACTCGTACATGCTCCATGTATGCCTAGGATTTCAGGCAGTGCGACTTCATTAATATGCATGGTGCACTGCCATCCTGCTCCTAAGAGGCTGTTTCCATGCAGGACTAGACTAGTCCAGCATGGAAGATTAGTGAATCCGGGGGACTGTCTTTACATTCCTTCTGATGTCTATATAATGCGTTTGTGTCTTTATGCTGTGAAACATCATGTAAATGTTCATATATTTGCCTTCTTGTAGGTTGCTCTGTTTTGCCTATATAGAAACAGGGGCATTCTTCACACTCAGTTATTTTGGCATTTTTAAATTTGACAACATTTTTATCAGTGGATTTTAAAGGTGTACATTTAGTATTGTTAATGTTATATGTTTCACTATAACTTACAAATGTTGCAAATGTGAATGAAGTACTGAAAAGATGTGAATTATTAAGAAGGACTGCTCATATTTATTAATGAGGTTACTTGATTGGAGGAAATGAGGGGGAACATCCCTAAAAAAGGATTGTTAAGTCTTTACTGAGTGTTCTG
>NC_056737.1:347871217-347876217 GCF_019279795.1 Protopterus annectens | reverse complement strand
CATTACTGCTTACATTTAAAGCAGAATTACTAAATGTAGTATTTTTCATATTCTACTCTCTCTTTCTCTTCCAATTGGTTAGTCTTATGTTCATATTAGTTGTGAAATGACAAAGCAGTCATTTGTAGCAGTTTTTAGTGTAGGCAGATATATAATACATACCCCCGGATTTACTAAACTTCCATGCAGGACTAGTTTAGTCCATCCCAGAAGTGTCCGTTTAGGAGCAGGATGGTAGCGTGCCATGCATAGTAATGAAGGTGCGCTGGTCGAGCTCCTAGGCTTACATGGAGTGTGTACGAGTGCAGGGGGCATGTCTGAGAGCAGAGCTTGCAGAATAAACACAGCCCTGCAATGTCGAACAGCAGAAGCTGTTATGAAATGAACGAGATTGCTCACAGGTGTCCCTATATTCCCACCAATAGACCCCCCCCCATGTACAACAGCAACAGAACATATAAAATAAAAGAAGAAACCCATCTATAGCCTTAAAACACCGATCAAAGCTGACCGTAGGTGTGCGGGTGAGCCCATCGCTTAGCTACGGTTAATGCAGCTGAAATAGAAAAAGGAGGATTGAATCCCGGTTCAAGTCCCACTGCAGTACATTCCATTTCCATGTCAAAGCACTGTCATGATCAATATATTTAGTTGTATAACCTAATAAATAACATATATGTGTGAACTGGTGTAGTAAGCAGTGTAATGAATGATAACCCCATCTTCTTTCGGCTTTTCCCAGTTAGCGGTCGACACTGCGGATCACCTGTCCTCTCATGATTGGCAGTGGAGTTTTATGGTGCCGAGTTGCCAGCCCAGCACCCTACCTTCCACAGAAGGCACACACACGCACACCTAGGGCCAATTTAGAGTGTCCAGTCCACCTACAGCATGTCTTTGGGTTGTGGGAGGAAACCGGAGCACCCAGAGGAAACACACGTGACCACAGGAAGGGCATGTAGACTCCGCACAAAAGGCACCCCAGCCGAGGATCAAACCGAAGAGCTTCTTGCTGTGAGGCAACAATGCTAACCGCTGCACCACCGCAGCTGTACAATGAATGATAACCCCATACACTTGCCAAATCCACCACCTATGACTGTCGAAAATAGAGCAGTAGTAAGGATAAATAAGCACAACTAAGCAGGTGCAAGTCTGTTTGCACGACGGGAAGCAGTGCATACACAGAGTAAGCAATAGTGAGGCTAACCATGTGTAAGCAGATGTCACCGGAAGTTAGCAGTGCTTATCATTGCACAAATCCACTGACAACTGCGTAAAAGTGCTTCAACCACTCTGTATCCAATGGGCCCTGTTCTGGCCAGCAACAAACGAAACAGTCCCTGCAAGGCTTGACTTCAGGAGCCTGCACACCATAGGCAATGTGATTAACCACTAAGCCACCACAGAAATACATAGTCCTGACATTTCCACAAACATAGCATCCAGCAATACCAGTCAACATTACAGGACATATAGCTAAATATGTAGATGTATGTGAGTGTGTATATATATCTATAACTAAATAGATATATACCTCCCCCTCTCTGTATTACATATGTATACATATATAGACATACATATATATAAATAGCCACATATAGACATATAATTATGCAGACATCCATGCATCCACATGTCGTTAGCTATATATACTGCGATATATATATATATATATATATATATATATATATATATATATATATATATATATACACATGTGTTTGTGTGTGTGTGTATATATACACAGATATATATCTATGATATGATACCACACATAAGAATGACATATGATCACAGGCACCGCCAATGGGGGTGGGGCCCCCAATCAACATACGTGTAACACAGACCGTTACTCCCCCCAAGCCAAACAGGTGAAACACACAAACAAACACACAAAGTAAACAATCCACTGCTCCCCAAACCACAAGCAGGATACAACCAGTGGGGGGAAACACCATGGACCCACTAAGTCTAATCTAGAAACAAAGGCAGGAACGTCCCTTGTGGGACAACCCAAAAATTCTTGTTTTTTTGGATTCCTGTTAGTACACTGACTCATTACTGACTGTACTCCTACTGCAAGGTTGGGAAAGCCTGATGACCCATGGGTCGAGACAACGTATGAGATGGGTTCTGAGAAGTGGAGAGTGGGCAGTGTGTAGTGGTGTTGTTAGACTCGACCTGCACCCAGAGAAAGGATGAGTGCTGCAGAGGAGGAGCAGGGGGGACTATAGGTATGAAATTATGGGTCGAGGCCTGCAGGTGTTGGCTGGAGCAGTTTTAATTGGACTGCCTCGTATATGTAAGCAATAGGGTGAATTGGATAGAGCTGTTACCTAATGAGCAGCCATTCCCAGTATGACGTCCACTGCAGCACAGTCTATTTTACATGGCAAAGCATGGTATAACCAGATCTGTTGTTGCAAAACACATTAAATAACACCAAAGAACACATTGTCGAAACACCCCACTGTAGGCATGTAAGCCATTCTAATTGGCAATACAACTTATTATTATTGTCCTCACCCCCACCCAGGAGTGTGAGTGTACAAATCTACCTCCAAATTCAGTGTATATGTACAGCTGTTGCTGTAGAAGAAATGGCCAGCTGTGGACTTTCCCTTCAGTCTTCCTGCACATCCCTGGCTATTTTCCCTATTATCTTTCCATCTTTGTGCCCCTTTAATACCACTTACCTATCAACCCCTTTTTCATTTCTATTAAAGTTTAAAGTTAAAAGTAGGTGACACCCTCTTCCCCAACTATATTAGTGGAATCTGGAACTCCCTACCCACATGTATTACCTCAGCTGTCCCAAAGAACACATGTAAATAACACATGAAGGAACACCTCAAGCACACTTGGATCAGCATATGATCACCACCTGGCCAAATCCTCCCCCACCACTTTACAGTCTATACCCCTACATCAACGCATACATATCCCAACATCCTTTAAACCTTCCCTATTGCTCCCCTACCAATTATTCCCACAGCCTAATATACAGTTGCAATGTCTCCCCCTCTACCTACCTACCTTTCCTTCATTATTCTCTTCTACTCTACCACACAGGTATGGACTGACTAAATCTTAACCCGAATACTGGATTGTATCCTATCCAGAACTGTTACACTGGAATCTAACTACACCTTAAACTGACCTTTGTCATCAGTCATACCTGACATGTAAACCTGACCTAAGCATGAATAATACCGACATGTTAACGCAAACTAAGCATGAAGAATATGTTACTTAGCTATGTTAAGTGTATTACTGTCTAGGAATGTGAACACCTCTGTATTACTTATAATGAGTAGCTGGGTTTTACTGTGGAGCCCTACTCCCCAGGCCACAGCTGAAAATGGACAGGCATCCAGTCAGATTTTCCCAGTCAACAAATGTAAAATAAATACATAAAGCAGTGCAGGAGTAAGTGGGAGTAAGCAGGTTTAAGCATGTTTGGGCGATGGTAAGCAATGCCTACACTAGTTAATTAATGAGGAAGCGAACTCAGTGTAAGATGCCATAATCGGTGGTCAGCATTGCTGACCCTCACACAAACAAGTGCATACTCGCTTACAATTGCTCAAAAGTGCCTTAGGCACTCTGTAGCCCAACAGCTCTCATCATCCAGTAAGAAAATAATAATCTGCACTCCCAGGTTCCAACCCCCAGACCCTGCACGCAATAGTCAAAGTGAGTTACTACTAAGCCATGGCAGATACACATACAGCTGCTGTTATCACAAACATATCATCCAGCACAGTCATTCAACAGTATAGGAAATGTATGTAAGTATGTAGATTAATACCAGCAACCATTTGTACATTACTCAATTACAGTATTTCGAGCAGTCTATGTTTATCATAAAAACAGTGCCTGTCCAATCATACTGTGAGAATAGTAGTCTTGCATAATACTTAAGAGACTAATAAAAAACGGTGCATGTCATGGTGGCGTGTGGGCATGCTTCATGCACAGAATGTCAAACCTGGGACATCAGTTCCGCGGAACTGGGAGATGAGGCTGGTCAGCTGAATGAGCAAACCGCTGCTTCTCAAACCTCTGGCAGGATGCTACCAGTGGGAGAAACAGTGTAGACCAGCTAAGTCTAATCTTGACACAACAACAGGCTATCCCTGGTGGGATGAACCAGAAATTGTGAGTCACATCGATATTTGCACCAGTATCAGAGTACCATCACGGCAAGGCTTGTATGTACATGGAATAAATGGATGAAGAGCTTGCAGAAGCTTGGGTCAAGACAGTATACTGGATGAGTACTGAGACGAGCAGAGAGGGCAATGTGTGGAGGTGTGGTATGACTGGGCTAGCAACTGGAGAATGGATGGTTGCTGTGTACGTGAAGATCGGGGGGGTGGCGGAAGGAAACATGGGTATGACATTATGGTAGAAATATGCAAACAAAGCAGAACAGCAATAGTGTAGTGGGCAGAACATCTGTCCAATGAGCAGGCATTCCCGGTTCGAGTCCCACTGTAGTAGCACAGTCTATTTTATATGGCAAAGCACGTTATAATCAATAGTTTTGTTGCAAAACCCATTAAATAGCATATATATAAATATATATATATATATATATATATATATATATATATATATAAACTGGAGTACAGCAAGAAATGCACATGTGAAGTATCAGTGTCAGGCTGAATAAGGCACTAGTAAGCAGGTTGTTTAAGCACAAATAAGCAATAGTAAGCATATGTAAGCACTAGTAAGCGGGCTTAAGGCCGTTTGTGTGGCAGTAAGCAATGCCTACACTGGTTAAGGAACTCTAAAGCTAACACCCTGTAAGCAGATGTAACGGTAGGTTAACAGTGCTGACTTCCGTGCAAACCTGCTAACAACTGACTAAACGTGCCTTAACCAGTCTGTATCCAATGGCTCTTGTTCTGCCCAGCAACAAAATAAATGGCTTCTGCTAGGTGCAAGCACAGAACCCCACACACCATAGGCAAAGTGATTTACCACTA